>NW_016869763.1:0-996 GCF_001698545.2 Rhinopithecus bieti | reverse complement strand
CCATGCCCAGCCAAATTTGATTGTTTTAATAAGAACTTAACTGTATGGTATTTTAACAGTGCCTGCTTTTAAAATTGTTATCATCTTTTCCTTTACAGGTTTTGATGAAGTTGTGCAGATTTTGACAAGGAAGGCTAATTCTCAACCTGAAAGCATCCTTGAAATCATGCTTGAATATTGCTTTGATAGCTGCTATCATGACCCCTTTTTAAGGCAATTTTAATCTTTCATAACTACATCTCAATTAGTGGCTGGAAAGTACATGGTAAAACAAAGTTAATTTTTTATGTTCTTTTTTCTGGTCACAGGAGTAGACAGTGAATTCAGGTTTAACTTCATCTTAGTTATGGTGCTCACTAAACAAAGAAGGGTATCAGCTAGTTTTTAATTCAAAAAGAATATCCCTTTTATAGTTTGTGCCTTCTGTGAGCAAAACTTTTTAGTACGCATATATATCCCTTTAGTAATCACAACATGTTAGGATTTAGGGATACCCACTTCCTCTTTTTCTTGCAAGTTTTAAATTTCCAACCTTAAGTGAATTTGTGGACCAAATTTCAAAGGAACTTTTTGTGTAGTCAGTTCTTGCACAATGTGTTTGGTAAACAAACTCAAAATGGATTCTTAGCAGCGTTTTAGTATTTATCAAATAACTGACCATTTACTATAGAAAGGTGAAAAAACTTAAGCTTTGTTTTACTACAACTTGTACAAAGTTGTATGACAGGGCATATTCTTTGCTTCCAAGATTTGGGTTGGGGGCACTAGGGGTTCAGAGCCTGACAGAATTGTCAGCTTTATTCTGACATAATCTAAGGGTATGGGGCAAGGATCACATCTAATGCTTGTGTTCCTTATACTCTGTTATATAGTATTATTCATGATTCAGCTGATCTTAACAAAATTCCTAGCAGTGGAACCTTGAAATGCATGTGGCTAGATTTATGCTAAAATGATTCAGTTAGCATTTTAGTAACACTTCAAAAGTTTTTTTTC
>NW_016869762.1:0-784 GCF_001698545.2 Rhinopithecus bieti | reverse complement strand
TCTTTGTCACCATAGACTTCAATGTGATCCAAAATATCCCATCTCAGATTCCTCAAAAACAGTGCTACTAAACTGATCCCTGAAAAGAATCATGTAACCCTGTGAGATGAATTAACACCACACAAAGTGGTTTCTCAGAAAGCTTCTCTGTAGTTTTTCTCTGAGGATATTTAATTTTCACAATAAGCTCAATGTGCTTCAAAATATACCATTGTAGATTCCAAGTAAACAGTGTTAGCAAACTGCTGAATGAAAAGAACAGTGTAACTCTGTGCGTCGAATTCACGAATCACAAAGCAGTTTCTCAGAAAGCTTATTTCTAGTTTTTTTTACGAGGATATTTCAATTTTCACTATAGTCTTCAATGTGCTCCCAAATATCCCTCTGCCACTTCCATGAAAACTGTGTTAACAAACTGCTCCATGAAGAAAGGTGTAACTCTGTGAGATGAACTCCCACATCATAAAGAACTTTCTAGTTTTTATCTGAGGATATTTCCTTTGTCAACGTAGGCTTCAATGTGATCCAAATATCGTTTCTCAGATTCCACGAAAACAGTGTTAACAGACTGATCCATGAAAAGATATGTGTAACACAGTGAGATGAATTAACACATCATAGAGCAATTTCTCAGAAAGCTTCTTTATGGTTTTCATCTGAGGATAATTCCTTTGTCACCATAGGCCTCAATTCACTCCAAAATATCCTTTTGCAGATTCCATGAAAAGGTGTTATCAAACTGCTCAATGAAAAGAACGGCATAGCCCTGTGAGATGAATTCACA
>NW_016869761.1:0-2051 GCF_001698545.2 Rhinopithecus bieti | reverse complement strand
TTTTCTTTATCATCTGTATTTGTCATGAGACTATATAGAGAATAAAAACAATTAAAAAATTATTATTTCCTTTTTTTTTTTTTTTTTTTTTTTACCCAGTGGCAAATAAAATAAAAGCAGCTCTGCCAATCTCTTGGTCATTACAGTTTTTGTTGGTTTATTGTAAACTTCCTGAATTAATAGTTTAGGCCTTAAGGTTAAAATATAAATCAGATAAACTTCATACTCAGTCTTAGCTCACTCAGAAAACAACAAACAAAATTAAAAACAAAGTAGTGCCTAGCAGTAGCCTAACAGCCATTTTAAGTTCCAGTTTCACTGGCCCTCCAATCTAGCCTGCTTTTCTCCACCTTGCCTTTCTCTATGTCAGCTACACTGGCCTCCATGTCCTTTGAGTACCACAGTTATCAAGTCACCTGAGACACCGCACTGCCTCACCCTCTGCTAGAAGATTTTTTGCCCAAATGGTCACGTATTTATAACCTAATTCTATTAGGTCTTATAAAAGTAGATATCAACTTGAGTCTTATAAACTCTAACTCCTATTATACTTACTCAGTTTTTACTTTACTGTGATTTATTGTTCTTCATTACATTTATCATCTTCTGACAATCTATGTATTGGTTTATTTTCTACCTCCCACTACTGAAATATTAATTCAGTGACAAGAATTATTTCCATTTTGTTTGCTATTCTATCTCCATTGTGTGCCTATATTAGGTGCTCAGTGAACACTTTTTGAGTGAATAAAATTTAGAGATGTTTCAGATCATTGATTTTTTTAGTTAAGCGAGTTACTTTTAGATGCATCTTTTACTAAATTGAAAGTACCTCAATAAGCATCCTGACATCAACCTGAAATCAAACTTCAAAACAGATGCACATTTAATAATGACATAATTAGGATAAACTATTTTTCATAAACTAACCTCAAAGTATAATTGGAAATATTAAAGGGAAATAGCAAGCCTATATGACAAACACTAAATGCAGAACAAAATAATATATATTATTTTATTAGTCATTCATTGATTTGTCATATGAAAAACATTATGAGGGCATAACACTGTCATAGGTTGGGTTCCCCAGAAATAAACTTAGAAATTCTAAGGTTTCTGTGAATGAGATTTATTAAAAAGTGCTCTCTGAAACACAGCTAGTCTGATTTGAAAAAAGCAAGATTGGGCAGAGGAAGACTTTGAAATACAGACATTTGCAATAGCAGCCAAGTCTACTCTGAAAGTGACTCTGGAGCTGTCAGAAGTTATCCCCCATTGAGGGAAATGAACTGGGTCTTCATAGCTCCTCATTGAAGAATCAGTGGATATAGGTTATCCTGAAAGTAGGGGGTGTGCCCTTGACACAGGCTGCTTTCAGCCAGGGCAATTACTAGAGAGGAACACAGATATTCAGCCACCAACACTCTCAGCAAGGAGGGGAAAAAATACCTCTATCTTGAAATTGTTAGTAGGGGTAATACATAGGGTGCCATACAGCATCTACCATATGAATTCAAGCTTGTCAAGTTTATTACTCTCCCCATACAGCTATGGTAAAAACTAGTGGCAATTTCTTCAAGTTATAATTCTACTTCATTCAAATCCTTCCTGAAATAAAGTAAAATTAAACATATTAATATTCACCTTGCTTCTGTTAGTGGAGGAATCATCAAGTATTTTAGGATAATAGTTTTCTAACTTTAGAGGATATAGGAACAACTTACAGCATGTTTGAAAGATTGTGTATTAGTCAATTCTCACATTGCTATAAATAACTACCTGAGACTGGGTAATTTATAAGAAAAATAAGTTTAATTGGCTCACAGTTCTGCAGGCATCATGCTGGCAACTGCTCAGCTTCTGAGAAAGCCTCAGGAAACCACAATTATGATGGAAGGCTAAGAGGAAAGCGGGCATGTCAATGGCCAGAGCAGGAGCAAGAGAGCTATGGGGGAGACGTCACACACTTTTAAACTACCAGATCTTCCAAGAACTCCCTCATGACTGTGAGGACAATAACAAGGGGTTAAAACACTCTGAGTAACCCCCCC
>NW_016869760.1:0-1008 GCF_001698545.2 Rhinopithecus bieti | reverse complement strand
CAGTGTGATGAAGTCACCCATCACAAAGAAATTTCTCAGAAGTCTTCTTTCTAGTTTTTTTCTCTGGATATTTATTTTTCTACCAACAGTGTCCATGCATTCCCAAATATCCCTTCTCAGACACCATAAAGACACTGGTACCAAACTGAACCATGAAAAGAATCGTGGAAGTCTGTGAGATGAATTAACGTATCACAAAGCACTTTCACAGAAAGCTTCTTTCTAGTTTTTATCTGAGGATATTTTCATTGTCACCATTGGCTTCAAAGTGATCCAAAATATCCTCTCTCAGATTCCACAAAAACAGTGCTAACAAACTGATCCATGAAAAGCATCGTGCTATGCTGTTAGATGAATTAACACTTCACAAAGCGGTGTATCAGAAAGTCTTTCTAGTTTTTATAGGAGGATATTTCCAATGTCCCCGTGGGCTTCAATGGGGTCCGAAATATCACATAGCAGATTGCAAGAAAAGAGCGATAGCAAACTGCTCAATGAAAGGAACAGTTTAACTCTGTGGTATGAATTGATACATCACTAAGGAGTTTCACAGAAGGTTTCTTTCTAATTTTTATCTGAGGATATTTCCTTTACACCATATATTTCAATATAATTCATAATATGCCTTCTCAGACCCCAAAACAGTGTTACCAAATAACTCCATAAAACTGTGGTGTAACTCTGAGAGATGAATTCACACATCTCAAAGCTGTATCTCAGAAAGCTTCTTTCTAGTTTTCACAGAGTTCATATCCTTTTCACCATAATCCTCAATGCGCTACGGAATACCCCAATGCAGTTTCCATGGAAAAAGTGTTGGCAAACTTCTCAAAGAAAAGAAAGGTGTAAATCTGTGAGGTGAATTCACACATCCGAAAGCAGTTTCACAGAAAGCTTCTTTATGGTTTTCATCTGAGGATAATTCCTTTGTCACTTTAGGCTTCGATGTACTCCCAAATATCCTATTGCAGATTCCATGAAAACAGTGCTATCAAGCTGCTCAGAGAA
>NW_016869759.1:0-781 GCF_001698545.2 Rhinopithecus bieti | reverse complement strand
GGCCTCAGTGTGCTCACAAATATCTCATTGCAGATTCCATGCAAGAAGTATTAGCAAACTTTTCAATGAAAAGTACGGTGTAACTCTGTGAGATGAATTCACACATCACAAAGCAGTTTCACAGGAATCTTCTTTTGGGTTTTTATCAGAGTATATTTCCTTATCACCATAATCCTCCATGCACTCCCAAATATCCCTTTGCAGAATCCACGAAAACAGTGTTAGCAAACTACTCCATGAAAAGAAAGATCTAACACTGTCAGATGAATTCACATATCACAAACTACGTTCTCAGAAAGATCCTTTCTAGTTTTTGTCTGAGGATAGTTCCTTTGTCACTGTAAGCTTCAATGCGATCCCAAATATCTCTTCTCAGATTCCTGAAAAAGAGTGCTCCTAAACTGATCCATGAAAAGAATTGTGTAATTCCATGAAATGAATTAACATATCACAAAGCACTTTCTCAGAAAGCTTCTTTCCAGTTTTTATGTGAGGATATTTCCTTTGTCACCAAAAGCTTCAATACACTCTGAAATATCCTATTGCAGATCCAAGAAAACAGAGTTAGCAACTGCTCCATGAAAAGAACAGTGTAACTCTGTGAGATGAATTCACACGTCACAAAGCAGTTTCTCTAAAAGCATCTGTTCAGTTTTATCTGAGGATATTTGCTTTTCACCATAGGCATCAAATTGCTCCCAAAATCCCTTTGCAGATTCCACGATAACATTGTTAGCAAACTGCTCTTTGAAAAGAACGGTGTAACTCTGTGAGCTGAATT
>NW_016869758.1:0-1000 GCF_001698545.2 Rhinopithecus bieti | reverse complement strand
ATATGGAAACTTTCTATGTATTAGGGGAGAACAGAAGATAAGAGGAAACATTAGCTAAATCACCCCAAGAGTTGTATAATACATCTAGAGAGTTCCCAGGCATGAGAAATTATATCCTAAGGGCGAGAAAGAAAAACTTCTTGGATAGAAGAGACAAAATTTACTTTAGACATTGAAGATTTTTGAAGAATAGGTATAATACCTGTCCTAGTATTTTCAAGCTACTATACAAAATACCTTAAACTAGCTACTATACAAAATACGCAACAGAAATTTATGTCCCACACTTCCGGAGGCTGGAAAGTTCAAGATCAAGGTGTCTACAGATTTGGCGTCTGGTGACAGCTCATTTTCTCATTCATAGATAACCATCTTCTCACTGTAATGTCACATAGTGGAAGGGGTGAGCAAGTTCTCTGGAGTCTCTTTTAAAATGACACTAATCCCATTCATGAAGGCTCTGCCCTCATGACCCAATCACCTCTCCAAAGTCTCCATTTCCTAATACCATCATGCTAGGGGTTAAAATGTCAACATATAAATTTGGGGGTGGGGTACAAATATTCAGGCTATAGCATTCTGCTCCTGGCCCTCAAAATTCATTCCCTTCTCACATGCAAAAATGCATTCATCCTATTCCAATAACCCCCAAAGTATTAACTCATTACAGCATCAACTCACAAGCCTAAGTCCAAAGTCTTACCTAAATATAATCTAGGCTGGGCGCAGTGGCTCATACCTGTAATCCCAACACTTTGGGAAGCCGGGCAGGTGGATGACTTGAGGCCAGGAGTTTGAGACCAGCCTGGCCAACATGGCGAAACCCCGTCTCTACTAAAAATGCAAAAATTAGCCAGGCATGGTGGCACATGCCTGTAACCCCAGCGACTTGGGAAACTGAGACACGAGAATTGCCCCAGGAGGCAGAGGTTGCAGTGAACCAAGATCACACCACTGCCCGGGCTATAGAGTAAGACTCTGTCTCAAAACAAACAAACAA
>NW_016869757.1:0-997 GCF_001698545.2 Rhinopithecus bieti | reverse complement strand
GAACTTGCTTTATAAATCTATGTGCTCCTGCATTGGGTACATATGTATTTATGATAGTTAAATCTTCTTGCTGCATTAACCTCTTTACCATTATGTAATGGCCTTCTTTGTCGCTTTTGATTTTGTTGGTTAAAGTCTGTTTCATCAGAAATTAGGATTGTAACTCCCTTTTTTTTTTTTTCTTTCCATTTGTTTGGAAAATATTTCTCCTTCCCTTTATTTTGAGCCTATGTGTGTCTTTGCACATGAGATGGGTCTCCTTAATACAGCACACTGATGGGTATTGACTCTTTTCCAATTTGTCAGTCTGTGTTTTGTATTTGGGGCATTTAGCCCATTTACATTTAAGGTTAATATTGTTATGTGTGAATTCGATCTTGTCATTATGATGCTAGCTGGTTATTTTGCCCGTTAGTTGATGCAGTTTCTTTATAGTGTCCATATTCTTTATAATTTGGTATATTTTGCAGTGGCTAGTTCTGGTTGTTCCTTTCCATGTTTAGTGCTTGCTTCAGGAGCTCGTGTAAGGCAGGTCTGGTGGTGACAAAATCTCTCACCATCTGCTTGTCTGTAAAGGATTTTATTTCTCCTTCACTTATGAAGCTTAGCTTGGCTGGATATGAAATTCTGTGTTGAAAATTATTTTCTTTCAGAATGTTGAATATTGGCCCCCACTCTCTTCTGGCTTGTAGGGTTTATGCAGAGAGATCCACTGTTAGTCTTATGGGCTTCCCTTTGTGGATAACTCAACCTTTCTCCCTGGCTGCCGTTAACATTTTTTCCTTCATTTTAACCTTGGTGAATCTGACAATTATTTGTCTTTGGGTTGCTCTTCTCGAGGAGTATCTTTGTGGTGTTCTCTGTATTTCCTGAATTTGAATGTTGGCCTGTCTTGCTAGTTGGGAAAGTTCTCCTGGATAATATTCTGAAGAGTGTTTTCCAACTTGGTTCAATTCTCCTTGTCACTTTCAGGTACACTAATCAAACATAGATTTGG
>NW_016869756.1:0-874 GCF_001698545.2 Rhinopithecus bieti | reverse complement strand
AGATTGTGAGGATTTACAGATTAATGATAAGAATCTAGACTCAGAAATACTTCTTTTCACAGAGTTTGTCACTTTGTTCTCCTGACACCTCACTCACCATGTAGTTCTACTACATTTGCACTGAATTGGAATCTCTTCTTCGCCAGTTACTAAACATTTGATTTGGGCAAATTACTAAACTCTTCTATGGCTCAGTGTCCTCATCTGTAAACTAGAAACAATAATAATACCAACAGCAAAGGGTTGTGATAAAGTGCTTTTGTTTTGTTTTAAGAGACAGGGTCTCGGCTTGGCCTGCTGGCTCATGCCTGTAATCCCAACACTTTGGGAGGCCGAGGTGGACAGATACTTGAGGTCAGGAGTTCGAGACCAGCCTGGCCAACATGGTGAATCCCTGTCTCTACTAAAAATACAAAAATTAGCCAGGCCTGGTGGCACATGCCTGTACTTCCAGCCACTCATGAGGCTAAGGCATGAGAATCCCTTGAACTCAGGAGGTGGAGGTTGCAGTGAGCTCCGATCACGCCATTACACTCTAGCCTGAGCAACAGAGTAAGACTGTCTTAAAAAAGGAAAAAAAAAAAAGAGAGAGAGAGAGACAGGGTCCCACTCTGTCACCCAGGCTGGAGTGTAATGGTGCAATCAGAGCTCACTGCAGCTTCAAACACCTGGGCTCAAGTGATCCTCCTGCTTCAGCCTCCTGAGTAGCTGGGACTATAGGCATGTATCACTAGGCCCAGCTAATTTTTTTTTTTTTCTGTAGAGATGGGGGTCTCACTATGTTGCCCAGGCGGGTCTCAAACTTTTGCACTCAAGCAATCCTTTCATCTCAGCCTCCTACAGTGCTGGGATTACAGGCATGAACCACCACACA
>NW_016869755.1:0-7582 GCF_001698545.2 Rhinopithecus bieti | reverse complement strand
TAAAATAAAATGTATATAGTGTTTTTATTTTAAACATGCTTTGTGCTTATTTTAAAGTTCTAGGAAGTATTTTACCACATAAAATTTAGAAGATAATCTCAATTCTTGATCAACCCTTTCTGCATTGATTTTATGTAATCATTTTGAAATTGTGACTAGAAAAATTACCTGAAATCATGCTCAGTGACCTTTTGGTAAGTTAAACTGATCGAGATATATTTAGAATATAAGGAAGAAAATGTTCTTGAATTGAATTTCAAATGATCCACCCTGTATGAAACTGAGTTCTAGAAGAACTCTAGAAATTATGGAAAAGCAAAATAGTTGTGTTGTTTTTCTAATTCAACATGAAATGTGTCATATGACACGATCACTGCCCTTAGTCCTGAAGTTTCCAGGCTAGTAAAGAGAATTACGACTTGTAAGTATTACATATCAACATTGAAAACCAGTGAATGAGAACAATATTTGTGACATAACCTATGGCGTATAAGAATTCAGTGAAGGAGGGATCATTTCTGGCTCAGCTAAGCCAATAAAGGCAATATGGAGGACATGACATTTAAGCAAAAGAATTGATTAATTAAGCAAAAGAAAATTCCCTTTGGCAAAAATGCACACTCAAATTCACAGGGATCAGGCCACATCCTGGATTTTGAATAATTACTCTTGTGACTCTAGGGGTGCCCTGACCTTTTTCTGAATAAAGAAAAGGTAACATCTGCTATTCCAAGAAAATTTTACTTCCAAATTTTGATTTTATTGGTAACCGAATGTTTTTATTAAGTCTGTTATCCAACAGCACACTCCAGGCTAGAGTCAGAGCAAATTCCCTGTTTTTTTTTTTTTCATTTGAAAAAAAAAAAAAAAAAAAAAACCCATAGAGGTGGGGAAGTACCTTGTGCATGCTGTCTGTGTGTGTGTCTGTGTCTGTGTCTGTGTGAGTGCATGCATCTGTGTGTGTGTGTGTGTGTGTGTGTGTGTGTGTGTGTGTGTGTGTGTTATGTGTGTGGTGAATGAACATAACTAGAATAAAATGGTTTCAAAAAACGAACTGTAAAGACGAATTGTCTAGACTTAGGCTTAGGGAGGAAGTATTTTTGGATATGAAAAGAACAAGAGAGAAAATAAAGACTATCCCCTCCCAGAAGGAAGCTAGGAGCAACAATACCTAGAAGAAACATTTTATAGCTTGAGATTTATTTTAAGAAGTCAACTGCTATTTCATGGATTTGACAAAGGAAAGCGTAATATTGACAAAGTATTTCCCTGAAATACTGCTTTTAGGGATTTGAATGTTAACTGCATTTTTTTTTTTTTTTAAAAACTTTCTGTATGAACGCCTACCTGTGGTAATCGAATATATTTAAAACCAAAAAACTTGCATTATAATTTGACTCATTCATTAGAGCCATTTAATTAAAAATGGATTTCAAAGTTTTATTGTGGATTTAATTTCACTTATAATTACCTTAGGTAATATAAAATTATGTCTTCCAATATAAAATCCCAAATATTTTGGATAAATGAAAAGTTCCCTTGGGTTTGGCCAACCACTGTCTTAGTTCCCTCCTAGAGATGACTGGAAATTCATAATATTGGTTCTTTCCCAGATTTATATTTTATATATTTCTACAATTATATGTGACCACAATAATAAATATGTATTTATATGTTTATATATATTTAAAGAAAAAATTTCTTTAATTGGAGATTAATACTACATATTCCAATTCCATTTGTGTTCTTTTACTTTCCAAGGGGAGAGAGTTGCCTGAGGAATTTGTTTCTTGGGCCCCTCTCCCCACCCACTAATCCATTCATGCCACCAAAGAATAGAGAAAGTGGAATATTCTATTTGGGGAGTTTTCAAGTCCAAGCCTTTTTTGTTACCTTTTTCTCTCCCTTCTGAATTTGCCCTTTGCTGGCATTCTTCTCTAACTGCTCCTTTCTTCCAAAATAGGCATGTATTTACTACTGTATCGTATTTCTGGTTATAACATGTTCCATTTCCTGCTAGAAATGTAACTCCCATGAGACCAAAAGGTTCTGTTCCATTTATTTGTTGCAGGATCCAGAGGTCCTCAGACCAGTGCTTGGCAATTGTTAATTTTCAAAAACCTATTTTGAAGATTGAAAATGAGTAAGTGTGGGTACTAAATAAATCAGCCTTTTCTTTAAGCCCTTTTTATTTTGTCTTGTTTAAAAAAATTCTCTTCCATAAAGTTCTTAATTTATTTATATTTCTCTATCCCTTTACTTTAATTATTTTTAAAGTAAAAATTTTGCTTATAAATTAAAAAATCAATGGTTGAGGATAGCACTTTAATATCTTCATAGCACTTCTTTGCCTTACCTCCCTTATTACTGAGTTATGCTTCCTTAAAGCAATATTTTTATTTTATTTTTTATAATTTTATTAATTTAATTTGGTTTAATTTATTTTAGACAGGTCCACCCTGGTCCACCAGGCTGGAGTGCGGTGGCTAAAATTCCTCGGCTCATTGCCAATCTTCGGCCTCCCAAGGTTCAAACGATTCTCTTACTTCAGCCTCCAAGTAAGGGCTGCCATTAGAGGATGTGCCCACCACCACCTGGGGCTCATTTTTGTATTTTTTAGTGGAGATGCGGTTTCGCTATGTTATCCAGGCTGGTCTCAAACTCCTTGGCCCTCAGTGATCCTGCCCGGCCTTGGCTCCCAAATTGACCTGAGATTACAGTGAGTGAGGTCACCAGCCACCCAGCTGAGGGCAATCGTTGTTTAAATGTTTTCACGTTTTTTTACTGTTATGGGCTAGAACCCACGTGTTGCTTAACAGGCAGGGGAAAAGGTTTTGAGGAAATTACATCGTTAGCGATACAGTTATTGTAATGACCCATCATAAAGTGTACTTACACAAACTTAGATGGGAATAGCCTACTTGGCACCCGAGGCTATGTGAACAGCCTATGGGCTCCATAACCTGCAAACCTATACCGGGCATGTACAGTATTGAATACTGTAGACCATTGTAAACCACCATGGTATATGGTATGGTCCTTAAACATATCTAAACGTAGAAATAGATATTAGAAAACTAAACTTATGTTTGGCTAAACAAAAACAAAATGGGCTCGCCTGTATAGAGGCACTTACTACTAATGAGCTTGCAGGTATTGAGTGAGTCACGTGGTTGAGTGGGTGAGTGATGTGAAGGCCTAGAACATTTACTGTATACTACTGTAGGAATTTTTAAACAACTGTACCCTAGTTACACTAAATTAAAAAAATATTCTTTCTTCGATAATGAATCATCCTTAGCTTACTGTAACTCTTTTTACTTTATTAACTTTAAATTTTTAACTTTTTGACCTCTTCGTAAACAAATGGCTTAAGCATGTTTTACAGGCTTACCAAAAAATATTTTTCTTTATATCTTTATTCATTAGCTTTTGTCTATGTTTTACACTTTTTCCATGTTTTAAATTTATTTTGTAAAAAACTAAGACCACAAGGCACACCCATATTAGTCTGTGCCCTACACACCAGAATCAGGATTATCACTATCACCATCTCCACCCTCCACATCTTGGTTCCCATGGAGTCTTCAAGGGCAATAACAGGTGTGGAAGTGGTTCATCTCCTACAAAAACCAATGGCCTTCTGGAATACCCTCCTGAAGGGACCTGGGCCTGAGGATGTTTTACCAAGCTAACCTTTTACCCAAAATATAACTAGGAAAGGGCATGGCAGTCTAAATAAACAATTAAAGATTAGGCATAGTAAAATATATAAACCAAGTAACATTTTATTATATTATCCCAAGTATTATGTACTGTACATAATTGTTTTGGTATCTTTTTATATGACTGTCGATGCTGTAGGTGTTTAACCCAGCATCACATAAGCACATTGGAGTAAAACTATTGCCCCATGATGTTTACCCATGGTATGGACCATTACTAGGCAATAGGAATTTTTCAGCTTCCATTATAATCCTATGGGATCATGTTCTGCATTGGCAGGTCGAACATTGGTCAAAAATGTCGTTATGTGGTGCGTGACTTTGTATATCCCATAATCTGATAAATACCCTTAATATTATTTTTTGGTTACCTTTGTTTTTCTTTTAATCCATACTTGTTTTCTTTCTGCCTTTAAGTGCTTTTTCAAATATTTATTTTTCTTCCTCCCACTCTCATTTCCTATGCGTGTCCGTCTTTGCAACACGTTCCATACTTTCCCACCTGCACCTCCACCAGCCACAGTGGGCCATCCTAGAATTCTGTCTTCTGATCAAAACTATATTTTGTGTTTTGTCTACAGACCTTCTGCATGATTTCATTTGAGGAAATCACCGGGTCACTATTTTCTAAGTTGGGATCAGCTCCTAGGATTCTTGGTTTCTACTTCTTGTCTATTTTCCTTTCATTTTCTATAGTATTTCCTCAAATATTTTCCCAGGAAGAGTATTTATACAGGTAGAGTATTTTTGATTCCCATGTATTATGGGCTGGGCTTAGTTACTTTCTCACCGATTCATAGATTGGCTGGAAAAACCTGAATGAAAAATACTGGAATGGGAAAATAAATGCTCACTGAGAATTTTGAAAGACTTTTTGTCTTTTTTATCTTGAAGCCTCCATAAATGAAAATTTAAAAGCGGTCTTCACTCTTTTGGTGTTTTACCTTTTTCTTTCCAATTTCATTTCAGGAAATATTCAGGGAATCTTCTCTTCTTAATGTTTGGCAGGTTTTACAAAAAATAGGGTCTAGACAGTTCTCTATTTTAGCTCCAATCTCTTTTCTGAAACCAAATAGGCTCCATTTAACTTTGGGACAATACCTGTTTTTATTCATTTCCCAAATTTTCTGAATACATATAAATCTCTTTTATAGATTATTTCTTTCGGCCCAGAGCGGTGTGCTCACACCTTGTAATTTCCCCAGCCACTTTTGGGAGTCCATGGAGCGGCGGGATCACGAGTCAGGAGATCGAGATCCATCGTGGCTACCACAGTGAAACCCCATATCTACTAAATTACAAAAAAAAAAAAAAAAAATTAGTCGGCGCGTGGTGGCAGGCGCCTGTAGTTCCCAGCTATCGGAAGGCTGAGGCAGGAGGAAGAATGGGCGTTGAAACCTTGAGAGGAGCTTTCCAGTGAGCCGAGATTGCACACACTGGCACTCCGCCCTGGGCGACCAGGAGTGGAAACTCCATTCTCAAAATAAATAAATAAATATAAAAAATAAAAAAGATTATTTCTTTCTTTTTCATCTCTCAGAAATTTACTTGTAAAACTTTCTCATTGCTGATATCTCCTTCCTGTTGCCTTTGAAAGTGCATCTGTCTTTAGTCATTTAATAGTCTTTTAATGAACACTGCAAGGGAAAGAAAATAGAGATGTGCTTACTCTTGAACTATTTTTGAATATCTTATTTAAATGTTTACATATATTTAGAGATTTAAGTTATCTGTAACTTATTTTCATGGTTTCAGAGAACAAGTGTATGTTACTATTTTCCAATAGGTTGATTATTGCTACAATACCATGAGTTTGAAGTAGTTGTTCTCTTTACCTTCTTTCCTATGCTTCACACTCAGCTCAGTAACGACTTTCTAAGTCTATTCAAGCAACCTATTCAAGATAGACTGTCATTTATTTTCTATTTCATCATACTGGCTATTTTATTCTGAGAACAAGGAGCAGTCTCTATCTTAATTATGTATATGTTTATTTTGTTTATTTTCTGTTTCTTCCAACATAAAATACATTCCTTGGTCACAGAGACTTTATTGGTATTGCACCTATTGCATGTAGAGTCGACCATTACTTTATTTTACCACATATACACAACTAAATGAATATACAACGATGTGCTTTGTATGCATGTTGATATCAATAGGAATATATACAGATACATATACAGCCGTCCCTTTGTATACAAAAGGGATCGGGTCCAGGACTCCCGAGGATACCAAAATTCACTGATAGTCAAATCCCTTATATAAAATAAAGTCGTCTTTGCATATAACCTACCCATATCCTCTCACATACAGTAAATCATCTCTAGTTTACTGACAATACCTAACACGAGGTAAATGCTATTTAAATAGTTGTTATACTCTATTGTTTAGGAAATAATGACAAGGAAATAAAGCCTTTACATATTCAGTACAGACACAACCATCCTCTTTTTCTGAGTATTTTCAATGTGTGGTTTTTTGAATCCACAGATGCAGAATTTGAGACAGATACAGAGGACTACCTTTTATGTATATGAAATGCAATATGGGGAACAAATATTCTGCTTTGTCTTATCTTAACAATCTGCACATTTTGTGCTTCTATAAGAATATTGAAATTTTGTTGTTTGGTTTCCTCTTAGATTTTCAAAACCTGCTTTTTTAGTTGTTTTGGGTAATTAAATCTTGCTTTTTTTGAAAGGCTTATGCATGCAGCTCTTAGTATAATGAGATGTGTGTGTAAAGCTACAGATTTAAGTTTATAATTTTAAGCTTAATTATTTTTAATGTTGAACATCCCAGATTTAAAAAAGTGATTTGTCAAAAATGTTTACATGGAATAAGAACAGGAGTTATAAGCTTCCGGAAAGTCTTTGCTATACCTTTCACTTGATCTTTTCAAGGAAGACCTTGAAAATATGAAGTAGTATCCGGACAAAGGCTCCACATGATCCCTTCCCAAAGAGGCAGTGATACTCTAACTCAAATCAAGGGTGCTTTTATTGCTCTCTGGAACTACACAAAAGTTTGAAGAGTTGAAGAATCACTGCCTTTGTCAGATAGCATCATTGAAACATTTCCTCATTTGAACTATCCTCTTGAAGACACGACTTCTATAATATCCATAATAATAATAAATGTTATGATTTATTGAAAATCTATGGATTCCATATCAACCTGTTTTATTATTATGCAGAAACTTCCTGGTAAAAAATATTTTTTATTACCCTGGTATTTAAGTGGCTTAAAACAACAATAAATACCTATTAGCCTGAAAGTTTCTGTTAGTCAGGAATTCAGGAGCTGCTTAAGTCGGTGTCCTAGCTCCGAATCTTTCATGACGTTCATTTCAACATCTCAGTCAAGTCAGAGGAAGGCTTAACTGGGATAGAGAAGCTGATTCCAAGATGGCTCAGTGAAATGGGCGGGAAGTTGATGAAGTCTACTGGTAGAAGCCCTAGGTTTCTCCCTTGTAGCTTCTTGAGTGTTCTCACCACATCATGACTGCCTTCCCAGAGTGAGTGATCCAAAAGAGTGCAAGATGGAAGTTGCGATGCATTTTATGACCTAACCACAAAATTCATGCACAATCAAGTCACTTTGCCCAGCCAGTGTTCAAGAGGAGGGAAATTAGGCAGCACTCTTTGAAGAGAGGAGGGCAAAACATTTCAGAAACTATTTTAAAGCCACCACAGTCATCCTGATACAGGAGCTAGAAAAAAATTATTTAGACAAATAGAAAGGTTAAAGGAGTCTTCGGCAAGGCTTCCCTTTTAGCAAAAGCAGCCCCGAATCATTTCTTTTCTAACAAAGAGCAGCCTGAAAACTGAACTGCAAACATAGATAAGCAAGCT
>NW_016869754.1:0-1207 GCF_001698545.2 Rhinopithecus bieti | reverse complement strand
ATAAGACAGACACCCCAGAGCGGCCATTTATAGACCTCCCTCCAGGAATGCATTCCTTTTCCAGAGTAATCCTTGCTAGGAAAAGAATTTAGCAATATCTTCCCTACTTGCACATCCGTTTATAGGCTCTTTGCAAGAAGAAAATATGGCTCTTTTGCCCAACTCCGCAGGCAGTCAGACCTTATGATTGTCTTCCCTTGTTCCCTAAAATTGCTGTTATTCTGTTCTTTTCAAGGTGCACTGATTTCATATTTTCAAACACACATGTTTTACAATCAATTTGTACAGTTAACACAATTATAGTGGCCCTGAGGTGACATACATCTTCACCTTATGAAGATAACAGGATTAAGAGATTAAAGTAAGATAGGCATAAGAAATTATGAAAGATTTTTTGGGAGCTGTTAAATGTCCATGAAATCTTCACAATTTATGTTCCTTTGCTGTGGCTCTAGCCAGTCCCTGTGTTCGGGGCCCCGGCTTCCCGCAACAGATATTGGCTTAGGCAAGGATTTCATGACCAAAACCCCAAAAGCAAATGCAATAAAAACAAAGATAAATAGCTGTAGCCTAATTAAACTAAAGAACTTTTGCATGGCAAAAGGAACAGTCAACAGAGTAAACAAACAACCCACGGAGTGGGAGAAAATCTTCACAATCTATACATCTGAAAAAGGACTAATATCCAGAATTCACAATGAACAAATCAGTAAGAAAAAAAAAATCCTACCAAAAAGTGGGCTAAGGACATGAATAGACAACTCTCAAAAGAAGAAGATATACAAATGCCCAACAAACATATGAAAAAATGATCAACATCACTAATGATCAGGGAAATGCAAATCAAAACCACAATGCAATACCACCTTACTCCTTCAAGAATGACCATAATCAAATGCAATACCACCATACTCCTTCAGGAATGACCATAATCACAATGTGGTACCACCTTACTCCTTCAAGAATGACCATAATTAAAAAATGAAAAAACAGTAGATGTTGGTGTGGATGCAGGGAATGTAAACTAGTGCATCCACTATGGAAAACAGTGTGGAGATCCCTTAGATAATTAAAAGTAGAACTACCATTTGATCCAGCAATCCCACTGCTGGGTCTCTATGGAAAGGAAAAGAAGTCATTATTCAAAAAAGATACTTGCACATGCATGTTTATAGCAGCACAATGCACAATTGCAAAATCATGTAAC
>NW_016869753.1:0-262 GCF_001698545.2 Rhinopithecus bieti | reverse complement strand
CCGAGATCATGCCATTGCACCCCAGCCACTCCAGCCTGGGTGACAGAGTGAGGCTCCATCTCAAAAGAAAATAGACCAATTGTTACATAGAGTTGATTCAAGGCAAACACAGAGAAATGAGAGAGGCTGTATAAATCTAACAAATGTATATAAATTTTATTGTTTGGCCAAGTTAGGAATACTAAGATATTGTAATTTTACTATAAACATAAACACATTGGTATTTAGGGCACAGTGGATCATAGGGAAAAGAGCAAACAGG
>NW_016869752.1:0-1743 GCF_001698545.2 Rhinopithecus bieti | reverse complement strand
GAGAGAGAGAGAGAGAGATTAGAGCAAAGACCTCCACGAGAAAATACAAAGTCTGTTTTAAAACGTAAGGCTTCAATTTAAAATACAATTAGGACTTGATACATTTAAAGTCTGTCAAGATAAACATTAAACCAGTTATTGGCTTTTACAAAGTAAGTCAAAACTTGAGGTAATACATTACTCTTCTATAACCAGCCTTATCTGATTATAACATTTTATTTCCTTCTCATCCTTCGAGTTAGATATTCTCAGATACATGGAAGAAATATGTAGAAATCAGCCTCCAGTGAGCGGGGGAAAGGGTATGGTTAGGAAACAGCAGAGGAGCTTTACTCTCTATTCAAATAATACACAGAAAACATGTAATCAGCCAAGCGGTTTCCACGGAAGCGCTCACTGACCAGGGTTCACCAGCGCCTGGCGATGCCTACCCTTCCGCTTTGGCGACTGGAAATTCGGTTAACTGAGTTTCAGGGATTTCTAATACCCTCAACATTTTTCCGACTTGGGAGAAAACAAAATCACCAATGTAGCACCGGGTCCCAGCTCTGCAGGATGCCACCATCGCGGCCACCTACTCTAGGCCATCGCCCACCGCACTGTCCAGGGTGCCCGGCAACGGCTGAGGGTGACACCGCAGGGGGTGCAGATGTCGCCCTGGGGAAGGCCCACCTCCAGGCAGAGGGTCTCTGGGACCGAGACGAACCCTGGGGCTGGGGGCGTCGAGAGGCATTTTCTCAGTTGCTTAATTCCCCACGAACTGCATGGACACTCGGGGACGCCAAAAGGAGGCCAGAGTGGGGCAGAGGCGAGATTCCGGGGTAGATACCACCAGTATGAACGAGAAAGGCCGGGGCTGCCTGCTGGTGAGCGCAGGAGGGGGGCCGTGGCCGTCGGGCGAGTCTGGCTGCACCCCACGCGGGCCAGCTTGCTCACGGGTGTCCTGGAAGTGGGCGCTGGCGGCCAGAGGAGCCTGCGGTCTCCCCCGAGGGTCCCCAGGCGGAGTGGTGCGTGCAGGTGATGTGGGGTCAGGTCTGGCCTGTCCCCGCAGGACCGCTGGGCTCACAGTGTGCTCAGGTGCCGCCGTGAGTCCAGGGCCCCGGCCCGGCCCCGCGCGGCGGCCGCCGACTCCACGCCGCGCAGCCACTCCGTGCACTTGCGCACCAGGCCCTCGTCCACCGCCTCCGGCTCCTCCTCGTACTCCACGTCGTCGTACCTGTGCCGCTCGTTGAGCAGCGACACCTTGAGCATCGGGCGCAGGGCCCCGGACCGCGGGCTGAGCTGGGGAACCTGCAGGCCGCCGGACAGCAGCTGGGCGCGGGGCGGAGGGTCGCGGCGGCCCAGGCCAGCGGCTGGGGACGCGTCGGGGTCGCTGGCGGGGCCGCCCCTCCGCAGGCCCGCGGCCCTGGCCCGGGGACAGGGAGTGAGTAGGCGCCTGGGTTCGGCCGAGGGTGAGGGGAAGGGCCTGCGAGGCCGCGCCAGCAGCTGCTTCTCCAGATGACGCCTCTGGATGACCAGGACGGCCTCGGGGGTGAGGTTCAGGGAGAAGAGCGCAGCGGTGTCGAGACCGGCCCCAGTCCCCGAGGAGGTCCCTGCGGCGGTGGTCCCCGTCCCTGCCGAGGTCGCCGCGTAGGTGGTCCTCGCCGGGCTGTGGCCGGAGCCGGCCAGCCGGGGCGGGGCGCACGTGGCTGGGGCCAGCGCGCGGCAGGGCGAGGCCTGGGGGGAGACGCCCGGAGGGGCCGG
>NW_016869751.1:0-319 GCF_001698545.2 Rhinopithecus bieti | reverse complement strand
CGCCACACACTCCAACCTGGGTAACAGAGTGAGGTCCTGTCTCTATATTTAAAAAAAATAAAATGTAAAAGATGCATTTTTAAAAATAACAAAACTGCTTTTTTTTTTTTTCTTTTTTTTTGAGACGGAGTCTGGCTGTGTCACCCAGGCTGGAGTGCGGTGGCTGGATCTCAGCTCACTGCAAGCTCCGCCTCCCAGGTTTACGCCATTCTCCTGCCTCTGCCTCCCAAGTAGCTGGGACTACAGGCGCCCGCCACCTCGCCCGGCTAGTTTTTTGTATTTAGTAGAGATGGGGTTTCACTGTATTAGCCAGGATGGG
>NW_016869750.1:0-1113 GCF_001698545.2 Rhinopithecus bieti | reverse complement strand
GTCCTTTTTTCTGGAAAATGCCTGCTTATGTCTTTTGGCCATTTTTATATTGGGTTGTGATATTGGATTATCATTTGTATTACAAATATTTTTTCATCAGTTTGTGATTTTTCTTTTGGCTTGGTTTATAGTTTGTTGTTGTTGTTTTGTTTTTTTGGCTACAGAAAATTTCGAGGTTTTGGATTGTCGAATTTATTTAATATTTCCCTTATGGCTACTCGTTTTTTTTTTGGTCATAGTTCTAAAGATTCTCCCCTCTCCAAGATTAGGCCAAAGTCTCTTATGTTATTACTATGTCTAAATGTTTATGATGTCTTCCCCCTCAAAACGCATATGTTGAAATCCTCAGCCCCAATGTGATGGTATTCAGAGGTGGGGTCTTTGGGAGGTTGAAATTAGCAACCACATAAAAAAGACCACAGAGAGCTGCTCCTTCCACCACGTGAGGACACAGCTAGGCCCATCCATGAACCAGGAAGATGCCCTCACCAGATGCCAAATATGCCAGTGCCTTGACCTTGCACTTCCCGTCCTCCAGGAGTGTGAGAAATGAATTTCTGTTGTTTCTAAGTCACCCAGTTTATGGTTTGTTTTTGTTTTTGAGACAGAGTCTTGCCCTGTCACCCAGGCTGGAGTGCACTGGCGCAATCTCAGCTCACTGCAACCTCCGCCTCCCAGGTTCAAGGGATTCTCCTGCCTCTGACTCCTGAGTAGCTGGGATTACAGGCATGTGTCACCATGCCCAGCTGATTTTTGTATTTTTAGTAGAGACAGGGTTTCACCATATTGCTCAGATTGGTTTCGAACTCCTGAACTCTGGTGGCCCACCCGCCTTGGCCTCCAGAAGGGCTGGGATTACAGGTGTGAGCCACTGTGCCTGGCCTGTGGTATTTTATAACAGCAGCCTGAGATAAGATGTTTATCTCCTAGTAAGTTAATAAATTCATTTATGTAAATTTAAGACCTTCATCTACCCAGAATCTATTTTGTTGAAACAGAATGAGATATACACATGCTTTGTACATAGTTCTACTCATAGCCCCCCCACCTCAATTTTATATTTTACATAGAATTTTACATGTTAATTTTTTTTTTTTTATTATACTTTAAGTT
>NW_016869749.1:0-1312 GCF_001698545.2 Rhinopithecus bieti | reverse complement strand
ATATATGTATATATATATATATGTGTGTGTGTGTGTGTGTGTGTGTGTGTGTGTGTGTATGAGAATATAAGAATGAAGAGGATTTCATCTTTATGGCTGGAACTGTTGTTAGTTGATTTATTATTTGTAGAGTGAATGTAGAGTTGAAGAGAACCAAGCACAGAAAATCTTGTGAGAGGTAGAGTTGATCAAAAGCAGACCTGTTCCCAGAAGTCATGACTCCAGGCTGTTGACGTTCACACCCAAGTAGAAAGGGTGGCATGTGAAGAAGACAGGGGCCTTATAGGTGGAGAGAAGCTGGCAGGTAGAGGATGTTTGCCCAGTTCACATTTGGCTGAGGTAATGGGGAGGAAAGTATGTTTTACAAAGTGCTCTGTGGCCTTTTCCATCATGGCAAAGTAGTGGAGGCTTAGGGTTTTGTCTGTAAGAGTGATTTAAAATTACTTCAAATTTCTGCAACTCTATCATATTAATACATTTAAAAGTAGATGCAGAAATAAAATTGCGCATGACCCTTCATCAAGGATTCTTTTTATTATAATTTATAATTTTATCCACATGGCCAATAACAGAATATAGGATTCCAATATAATTCATGAAAAGAGTGGTAAGGAAGAACTAATAGAGCAGCACATTTTAATGTATAAAATTAATCAAATTCTCTAAATTGCTTGGTGCTCTGTATTCAGTGTTAGTGGTGATATTTAGTATCATTTCTTTCTTGGCTAGAATGAGAACAAACTCTCACTGTTCTCACAAAGACATTCTGAAGTTTCTTGAAAACTGCAGAATCTGACATTGTGCTTGTGAAAGAGAGAGAAATCTCTAATTCAGGACCAGGTCACACAGTGTGAAAGAGAGATTATAGCAAAAGAATTGGTGTCACCAGGTACCTCTGTGCATGTATAATTTTGATTAAAATAACAGATGGATCATATAAGCACAGAGACAGAAATTCTAAGAAAGAATTTAAAAAATGCTAGAGCTCAAAAACGCTGTAACTGAAATGAAGAATGCCTTCAATAGGCTCATCAGAGACTGCACATGACTGAAGAAAGAATCTTAGAACTTGAAAATATGTCAGTAGAAACTTCCAAGACTGAAAACCAAAAAGAAAAAACCTTCAAAAGAACCCAGAACAGAATATCTAATAACTGTGGGATAACTACAAAATCTGTAACATATCAGGATAAGAGAGAAAATAACAGAGGAAACATTTGAAGCAATAATGACTGAGAATTTTCCCAAACACTTGTCAGACACCAAACTGCAGACCCAGGAAGCTCAGAGAACATAAAGCAGGAAAAAAGCC
>NW_016869748.1:0-823 GCF_001698545.2 Rhinopithecus bieti | reverse complement strand
TATATATATATATACACACACACACACACACATACATACATACATATATGTGTGTGTGTGTGTATATATATGTACATATATATGTGGGTGTGTATATATATATTCTATATATTCCCATTAGTATGAGTGGGCCTAATTCAGTATGTTAAAGGCCTTGAGTGAACAAAAGTCTGGCCCTCCCCCAGTTAAAAGGGAGTCCCTCCTGCATGACTGCCTTTAAGACAGAATATGAGTTTTTTCTGGTCTTTGAACTGAAATTTCATAATTGGATTTCCAGGGACTCCAGCTTGCCAACTTTTGATCTTGGGACTTGTCTGCCTTTCTAACTGCATAAGCCAATTCCTTATAATAAATCTATATGTTTATGAATGCTAGGTGTATCTATCTACATCTTATTTATACTACTTCTTTGGAAAACACTAAAACAGAGAGCAATGTATATTTAATATATGATGCATAATATATGAATGTATCACATATGACAATATATAATAAAATAAATATTATATGCAATATATGGTACAGTATATGTATCACAATATATAATTATATATTCTTTTCCCAATGAGTAACTAATAAGTTTTACATTCTATTATCGAAATCACAAGAAATATTTTGAGAACTAGATGAAAATGATGCAACATTTTCTCTGGAAAAAAAATATACTGACTGCAACAGCTAAGAATAGTATAAAAAAACAAGAGTTTTCAATGGTTATATCCCTATTAAATATTTAAATTCATTCTAGAATAGTGATCATTATAATGTAATTGAAGAAATGGAATAAAATCTTTTGGAGATAAAAAATAAGTCCAATGCTTAT
>NW_016869747.1:0-2036 GCF_001698545.2 Rhinopithecus bieti | reverse complement strand
TGCATGCACGTGTGTGTGTGTGCATGTGTTGTGTGAGTAAGATGAGGGATGGCAGGTAGGAAATGAATTCCAGAAAGAACAAAGTACATGTGCAAAGGACTTGGGACAGGAGGGAGCCATGGCTGCTGGAAGAAGTATACGAAAGCTGTGTCTGGACCTGAACCCTGATAGACCCTGCAGGGCCCTGGACCATGTTAAGCAGTTTTTTTTTTTAGCCTAAGAGCAATGGCATTTATGACTAGGTGTGCAATTGAAAACAACCCCTGTGGCTACATGGTGAAGCCCAGATTGGCTACGTAGAGGCAGGGAGACTGTTTCAGGGCAATTTAGGTCTGGGGCAAAACATGATGGCATCTTCGACACTGGTTGTGGACTGATGAGTGTGAGAAGTGGATGGATGCAGGTGATCTGTGGGAAGTCGAGGGAGCGGAACTTGGTGATGGGAAAGCACCCCAGGTGTGGCTGCCGGCTGTCCGGGTGGGATGGTGACACCCAGCCAGATGCTCTGCGCCTGTGAGCGGCAGTCAGTCACTGTGACAGTGGGTTTTGCAAAAGAGGAAAATTTTATGCACAAGACTGCTGAGCAAGGAGACTGGAGAACAAATCTCAAACTTGCCTCCCAGAGAATAGGGCCTAGGGAGGAATAAGAAGTGGGTGATCTAAGGCATGGGAAAGATGGCTGGCTGGTGGGGAAGGTGAGGGCATTGGGATTTTGGGTGAACATGATTGAGCTACATGGTTCTTCATGGGACGTATGTTTAAGAAAAAGACAGTGTTAGCATGATCCAAGAAAGGTGTTTTTGGTTCTCTGAAGTCGGGCATTGGCTCAGGCCTACTTGAAGGGCTCATGGTCTCTACTGGCTTAAAATGGACAAGAGCTAACTGTAAGTTCCCAAAAAACAACTTTAAGCAACCATTACTATAGCAATCCACACATTAGAGGTGTTATCTGTAAGGGAGCTAGTGGGAATTTAGTGGTGTATTGTTTGGCCACATGACTTTTAGCTATATAGGTTAAAAAATTAAGGCGCGAGTGACTAGAAGCAAGCAGGCAGATTAAGTTTGGAGTCCCAATCAGATGCGTCCCTCAGTTTCAAGGGTGGATGGAGCGGCCAGCACCTAGTGGAGCAGCACGTGGGCAGATGTGATTAACACCCACTGATGGGGCATGGCCAAGGGGACGCAGGATGCCCAGCCGCACAGCGGTGAAAGGTGCCACGCAGCACGTGGTAGGTGTTGAGTTAGTGTGGATACGTACAGAGGAGTATGGAGAAGCCATGATCATCCTCTTCCACTCTGAGAGGGCTGTCCTATGGAAGAGGGTCAGATGAATCAGGTGGCGCCAACACGCAGAGCGGGATTCAGCACACAGAGCTCGTAAGAGGCAGAGCTGAGATTCAAGCTAAGGTGCTGCTGGCAGCCACTGCAACATGCTGTCTTCTGAGTTAATTACAGTGTGGAAAATGCATTTTTTTTGAGACAGGGTCTCCCTCTGTCACCTAGGGTGAAGTGCAGTGGCACAATCACAGCTCACCATAGCCTCAACCTCCTGAGCTCAAGTGATCCTCCCACCTCAGCCTCCTGAGTAGCTGGGACTACAGGCATGTGCCACCACACCCAGCTAATTTTTTACTTTTTGTAGAGACAGGGTCTTACTATGTTGCCCTGGCTGGTCTTAAATTCATGGGCTCAAGTGATCCTCCCACCTCAGCCTCCTCAGTAGCTGGGACTACAGGCATGTGCCACCACACCCAGCTAATTTTTTACTTTTTATAGAGACAGGGTCTTACTATGTTGCCCTGGCTGGTCTTAAATTCCTGAGCTCAAGTGATCCTACCACCTCGGCCTCCCAAAGTGCTGGGATTTCAGTCATGAGCCACTGCGTCCAGCCTGAAAATGAATTTCTAACCTGTCTTAGGTGCCCCCAACTTCCCAGTACAGACAGGCATTTTGCTCCTTAGATAGGAAAGTGTATCAACCAGGGTTTTCCAGAGAAACAGAACCATTAGGTGGATGAATGGTAGGTGGATGAATGG
>NW_016869746.1:0-392 GCF_001698545.2 Rhinopithecus bieti | reverse complement strand
GGCCGGGTGCAGTGGCTCAAGCCTGTAATCCCAGCACTTTGGGAGGCCGAGACGGGCGGATCACGAGGTCAGGAGAGCGAGACCATCCTGGCAAACACGGTGAAACCCCGTCTCTACTAAAAAATACAAAAAAAAAAAAAAAAAAAGCCAGGTGAGGTGGTGGGCGCCTGTAGTCCCAGCTACTCGGGAGGCTGAGGCAGGAGAATGGTGTAAACCCGGGAGGCGGAGCTTGCAGTGAGCTGAGATCCGGCCACTGCACTCCAGCCCGGGCGACAGAGTGAGACTCCGTCTCAAAAAAAAAAAAAAAAAAAACAAAGAAATCACAACTCCATGAGCATCATCGAATTCACACAGGAGAGAAACCATATATATGTGCTGAGTGTGGAAAGGCC
>NW_016869745.1:0-673 GCF_001698545.2 Rhinopithecus bieti | reverse complement strand
TGGAGTCTCGCTCTGTCACCCAGGCTGGAGTGCAGTGCAGTGGCGCAATCTTGGCTCACGGCAAGCTCCGCCTCCTGGGTTCACACCATTCTCCTGCCTCAGCCTCTGGAGTAGCTGGGACTACAGGCGCCCACCACCATGCCTGGCTAATTTTTGTATTTTTAGTAGAGATGGGGTTTCACCGTGTTAGCCAGGACAGTCTCGATCTCCCGACCTCGTGATCCGCCTGCCTCGGCCTCCCAAAGTGTTGGTATTACAGGCGTGAGCCACCATGCCTGTCTGTGTTTCTTTAATTGGATTGAATTTTCTGTTACTTGCAATGGGGGCTAAGCCAAAAAGGAATGTATTGGCTCAGGTAACTGAAAAGTCCAGAGAGGCTGGGCACAGTGGCTCATGCCTATAATCCCAGCATTTGGGAGGCCAAGGCAAGAGGATCGTTTGGGCTCAGGAGTTTGAGACCAGCCTGGGCAACATAGCAAGACCCCATCTCTACAAAAAACTTAAAAGCTAACCAGGCGTGGTGGCACATGCCTGTAGTCCCAGCTACTCAGGAGGCTGAGGTGGGACAGATCATTTGAGCCCAGGAGGTTGAAGCTATAGCCTTGGTGACAGAACAAAACCCACCTCAAAAAAATAAAAAATAAAAAAATAAGTCTAGAGGATTTGGGGTTTC
>NW_016869744.1:0-1345 GCF_001698545.2 Rhinopithecus bieti | reverse complement strand
ATCGCGATAGTCGCGGTGCTGCGACTGAACGCGCCTGCGCGGAAAAGGAAGCCTTCATCCTTGCCCATTGCCCCTTCTTTTTTTTTTTTTTTTTTTTTTTTGAGACGGAGTCTCGCTGTGTCACCCAGGCTGGAGTGCTGTGGCCGGATCTCAGCTCACTGCAAGCTCCGCCTCCCGGGTTCACGCCATTCTCCTGCCTCAGCCTCCCGGGTAGCTGGGACTACAGGTGCTGCCACGTCGCCCGGCTAGTTTTTTGTAGTTTTAGTAGAGACGGGGTTTCACCGTGTTAGCCAGGATGGTCTCGATCTCCTGACCTCGTGATCCGCCCGTCTCGGCCTCCCAAAGTGCTGGGATTACAGGCTTGAGCCACCGCGCCCGGCCTGATTGCCCCTTCTTTAAACGCTGGTCCTTCACTTCGCAGGTGGGATCAAGCTGGCAAAGAGAAGGCAGCTGTTGCTGTTAAAATCCTCCGAGTCACTGACTGGGAAGTGAGGAAAGGAGAGGAAAAAGCTCTCAAAGTTAGGGTTCGGCTGCTCCTGTTTATCGTATTTATTCTTTGTCTTGAAGAACAAGCTAGATTTGGCTGTGATTAATTGCAGAGGAACCTGGCGGAGAGAGACCGAGGGGAAAGCTGGGAAAGTGGGGCTGATGATCAGCAAAAATCTGCCAAAAAAGTTAGAGAGAGCCAGGCGCGGTGGCTCATGTCCGTAATACCAGCACTTTGGAAGGCCCAGGCGGGCGGATCACAAGGTCAGGAGATCCCGACCATCCTGGCTAACAGGGTGCAACCCCATCTCTGCTAAAAATACAAAAAATTAGCTGGGCATGGTGGCGGGCGCCTGTAGTCCCAACCGCTCGGGAGGCTGAGTTGAGGAGAATGGCGTGGACCCAGGAGGCGGGGCTTGCAGTGAGTCGAGATCGCACCGCTGCACTCCAGCCTGGGCAACAGAGCGAGACTCCGTCTCAAAGAAAAAAAAAACTCGAGAGCCCTCCACCACCACCTGTTCCTGGACCAAACTGAGGGTCGAGCTGCTATTTCTTGTGGTCCAGTAAGGCGATGCAGATGAACTGCAGAGGAAGCGAGTTTTTATTTCTGCAACCGGTTACAGGGAGAAGGCCTGGAAATTATCACCAAACCAACTCAAAATTACAAAGCTTTCCAGAGCTTATATACCTTCTAAGCTATATGTCTATGTGTAAGTATGCATTCATCTAAAGACATAAGTGATTAACTTAGTCTATAACTAAGGTCTGCATCCTGAAGACCTTCCTTTGAAGCCTCAGTAAATTTACTTAATCTAAATGGCAATAGGTGCTGGGGTGATTACCCTTATCTTGTCTCCTG
>NW_016869743.1:0-2863 GCF_001698545.2 Rhinopithecus bieti | reverse complement strand
AAAAAAAAAAAAAATGAAAAGGACACAAAAAATAGAAAACTATTCTCTTTGCATGGATTGGAAGAATCAATATTGTTAAAATCCCCATACCACCCAATCTGCAGATTCAATGCAATCCCTATCAAAATATCAATGACATTCTTCAAAGACATAGAAAAAAATAAACCCAAAATTTATATGGAAACACACAAAAAACAAGAATGCTTGTTCTCAACTATCCTAAACAAAAAGAACAAAAGAATAGCTATCCAGAGCTATCCTAATAATACTAATAATAAAAACTGAAGAAATCACATTATTGACTTCAAACCATACTAGAGTGATAGTAACCAAAACAGTATTATACTTCATAAAAACAGACACAAAAGCCAATGGAACAGAACAGAGAATCCAGAAAAACTCCACACAACTACACTGAACTCATTTTCAATAAAGGTGTTAAGAATACGCACTAAGGAAAAGGCAGTCTTTTTAATAACTGGTTCTGGGAAAACTGGATATCCATATGCAGAAGAAAAGAACTGATCCCTATTTGACATATACAAAAATCAAATCAAAATGGATTAAAGACTGAAATCTAAGACCTCAAAACATAAAACTACACAAATAAAACAGTGGGGAAGAGGCTGGGCACGGTGGCTCACGCCTGTAATCCCAGCACTTTGGGAGGCCAAGGCGGGCAGATCTTGAGGTCAGGAGATTGAGACCATCCTGGCTAACACGGTGAAAGCCCATCTCTACTAAAAATACAAAAAATTAGCCAGGCGCGGTGGCAGGTGCCTGTAGTCCCAGCTACTTGGGAGGCTGAGGCAGGAGAATGGAGTGAACCCGGGAGGCAGAACTTGCAGCGAGTGAGATCACCATTGCACTCCAGCCTGGGCGACAGAGAGAGACTCTGTCTCACCAAAAAAAAAAAAAAAAAAAAAAAAAAAAAAAGAAAAGAAAAGAAAACACTGGGGAAAACCTCCAGGACACTGGTGGACTGGTGGTCTGGCCAAAAATTTTTGAACAATATGCCACAAGCACAGGCAACCAAAGCAAAAATGAATAACTGAAATCACATTAGGTTTAAAAGCTTCTGCAAAGCCAAGGCACAATCAAAGTGAAGTGACAACTCACACAATGGGAGAAAATATTTCCAAATTATCTGTCTCATAAGGGATTAACAACCAGAATATATAAGGAGCTCAAACAACTCTACAAGAAAAAAAATCTAATAATCTGATCCAAAGATGGGCAAAAAAGTTAAGTAGATATTTCTCTATAGCAAACAGGCATATGAAAAGGTGCTCAACATCATTGATCATCAGAAGAATGCAAATCAAAGCTACAAAGGGATAGCATCTCACCCCAGTTAAAATGGCTGATATACAAAAGACAGGTAATAACAAATGCTGTGAGGATGTGAATAAAAGGAAACCCTAGTACATTGTTGGTAGAAATGTAAATTAATATAAACACTATGGAAAGCAGTGTGTAGCTCTCTAAACAAAACAAAACGAAACAAACAACAACAACAACAACAACAAAAAACTAAAAATAAAGCTACTGTATGATCCAGCAATCCCACACCAAAGTATACACTCCAAAGATCTGAAATCAGTATATCCAGGAGGTGTCTGTACTTCCATGTTTATTGCAGCACTGTTCACAATAGCCAAGCTTTGCAAGCAACCTAGGGTCCACCAGTAGACAAATAGATACAGAAAATGTGACACATATACATGGTGTTAGCCTGTTCTCACACTGCTAATAAAGACATACCCAAGACTGGGTAATTATAAAAGAAAGACCTTTAATTGACTAACAGTTCCACATGGCTGGGGAGACCTCACAATCATGGCAGAAGGCAAGGAGGAGCAAGTCACATCTTACATAGTGGCAGGGAAGAAATAACTCGTGCAGGGGAACTCATCTTTATAAACACATCAGTTCTCGTGAGATTTATTCACTATCATGATAACAGCACAGGAAAGAGCCAATCCCATGATTCAGTTATCTCCCAATGGGTCCCTCCTACAACACGTGGGAATTGTGGGAGCTGCAATTCAAAATGAGATTTGGGTGGAGACACAACCAAGCCATATCAACACAATAGAGTACAATTCAGCCACAGAAAGGAATAAGATACAGTCACTTGCTAAACCATGGATTAAACTGGAGATCGTTATGTTAAGTGAAACAAATCTGGCACAGAAAGACAAACATTGCCTTTTCTCACTTATTTGTGGGATATAAAAATCACAACAATTTAACTGAGGGACATAGAGAGTAGAAAGGTGGTTACTGGCAGCTGGGAAGGGTAATGGGGTGGTGGTGGGGGAAGGTGGGGATGGTTAATGGGTACAAAAAGAACATAGGAAGAATCAAAAGATCTACCATTTGATAGCACATCAGGGTGACTGTAGTCAATAATAACTGCATATTTTAAAATAAAGAGTGTAATTTGATTGGTTGGAACTCAATGGATAAATGCCTGGATTGATGGATGCTTCGTTCTTCACAATGTGCTTATTTCATACTGCATGCCTGTATGAAAACATCTCATATATTTCATAAATAGATGCACCTACGATATACCTAAAACTAAAATAAAAAAAAACGCAAAGAATATACTTGGTTATTTTAAACTTTATATCAAATTTATATTTTGTTTGACCTTGTTTTATTTTATGTTGTTTCATTTTAAACACACTATTAAATAAGTATTGTGGGGATAACTAATCTTTTTGATAATTTTAATTTTTATAATCATTCAGACTGTATAACTGGCTATTCTTTTAATCTGTGTCTTTTTATGATACCTGGATTTTATGTAAACACTTTTAAAGTGATTTTTTTCCATTTGACAATACAGACATTC
>NW_016869742.1:0-825 GCF_001698545.2 Rhinopithecus bieti | reverse complement strand
TGGCGTCTGACTCTGTCGCCCAGGCTGGAGTGCAGTGGCGCCATCTCAGCTCACTGTAAGCTCCACCTCCCGGGTTCACGCCATTCTCCTGCCTCAACCTCCCACATAACTGGGACTACAGGCGCCTGTCACCACGCCCGGCTAATTTTTTTTTGTATTTTTAGTAGAGACAATGTTTCACTGTGTTAGCCAGGATGGTCTCGATCTCCTGAACTCATGATCTGCCTCCCAAAGTGCTGGGATTACAGGCATGAGTCACCACGTCTGGCCTAAACAATCATTTTTAAAGAAATGTAAGGCCTGTATTTGATTGGGAGAACCAAGTCTCCTCCTACATCATGAGCCTAACTCTGAGTGACCAGACACACAAGTCTGCTGCTGAAAGTTGTATGATCACAGAGAGAGACTCCTACAGAATTAACACAGCTATTCATGATCCTTTGAAAGTTGAGAGTGAAGCAAGAATATTGACAAAACTCTCCAGCACTCTAGGATTCACACTAAGCAAGAGGTAGCAGCAGACTCACTGCTGGAGGAATTTGAGGTTTGTGGTACAATGAAAGTAACCATACCAGCAACAAAATCCAAACTGAGCTCAATTCCAGATGTGGTTGAACCAACTTCCTTCTCTTCCCCTAACCACCTCACAACCTGTATGAAATAAACACTAAAGCCTTGACAGATGAATACACTTAATTTTCCATTTGGCTGTTTTAAAGGTGTACTTGTCCCTGCAGGAAGATATAACATTCATTTAAAAGTATAACATTTCATTGTTCAGTTCCCACCTATGAGTGAGAACATGCAGTGTTTGGTTTTCTGTTC
>NW_016869741.1:0-1343 GCF_001698545.2 Rhinopithecus bieti | reverse complement strand
TCTCAGATAATAACTAGAAAGAAGTTTTCTGAGAAATTGGTTTCTAATATGTGAATTCATTACACAGAGTTTCATCTTTCCCTTCTTGTAGCAGTTTGCTAACACTATCTTCGTGGATTCTGCAAAGTGATATTTGAGAGCTCATTGAGGGTTATGGTGAAAAACGAAATAGCATCAGATAAAAACTGGAAAGAAGCCTTTTGAGAAACTGCACTGTGATATGTGAATGCAACTCACAGAGTTACAGTTTTCTCTTCATTGATCAATTTGCTAACAGAGTTTTATTGAATTCGGCAATGGGACACTTCTCAGTGCAAAGGAGCTTACGGCGACAAAGGAAATATCCTCAGCTGAAAACGTGAAAGAAGCATTCTGAGACATTTTTTTCTTATATGTGACTTCATCTGACAGAGTTACACTGCTATTTCCTGGAACCGTTTGCTATACTGCTTTGTAGATTCTGAGAACTGCTATTTCGGATGGGTTTGAAGACAATAAGGACAAAGGAAATATCCTCAGAAAAAAACCGGAATGAAGTTTTCTGAGAAACTGATTTTAGATGTGTCAATTCAATTCACAGTGTTACACCACACTTTCATGGAAGAGTTGGCTAGCACTGACGTTGTGGAATATCAGAAGTGATATCATGGATATCGTTGAATCCCATGGTGAATAATGAAATATACTCAGACAAACCTGCAGAGAATCCTTCTCAGAAACTTTGTTGTTGTAGTGAATTAACCTCACAGAGTTTCATCATTTTCATTGAGAATATATTGCTAACAGTGTTTTCACAGAAACTGCAATTAGACACACGGTGGCAGACTGAGACCACAAATAACCACAGCTCAAAAAAGAAAGAGCTTTCTGAGAAACTGTTTTCTGATAAGTGAATTGAACTCACTGGGTTACACCCGTAATTCATGGAGCCATTGGCTAGTCTTCTTTATGTGGAATCTGAGAACTGATATTTCGGATCCCTTTGAAGACTATAGGGCCAAAGGAAATATCCACTGATAAAAATGAGAAAGAAGCTTTCTGAGAAACTTCTTTGTCATCTGTGAATTCATCTCACAAAGTTACACCTTTTCCACATGAAGCCATTCGCTAAGACTGTTCTCGTGGAATTTGGAAAGTGATATTTGGGAGCACAGTGAGGACAATGGTGGAAAAGGAAATATCCTCAGATAAAACTGGAAAGAAGCGTTCTGAGAAACTGCATTGTGATACGTGAATGCAACTCACAGAGTCACACTTTCTTTTCATTGATTCGTGCCTAACACTGTTTTCTTGAAATCTGCATTGGGATATTTCTTTACACAATGAAGCTTACGGTGACAGGA
>NW_016869740.1:0-825 GCF_001698545.2 Rhinopithecus bieti | reverse complement strand
CAGAAAGCTTCTCTCCAATTTTTATCTCACTATATTTCATATTTCACCATAGGCCCGAATGTGATCCCAAATATATTTCATGGATCCATCCATGAGGGAGTTTCCAAGCTGCATAATGTAAAGAAAGCTTCATCTCTGTTAGATGAATAAACATAGGAAAAAACAGATTCACACAGTAAGCTTCTTTCCAGGTTTATCTGAAGATATTTCCTTTTTCACCATAGTCCTTAATGTGCTCCCAAAAGTCCCTTCATGGATCCGTCCATGACAGTTTCCAAGGTGCATAATGTAAAGAAATCTTTACTATGTGAGATGATTACACATATCACAGAGCAGTTTCCTACAAAGCATCTTTCCAGGTTTTGTCTGAGGCTATTTCCCTTTTCACCTTCGGCATCAACATGCTCCCGAATATTACTTGGTACCTGTTTCTCCAAAAGGGTTTTCTTGACGCTGTATGAGAAGAGAGGTATAACACTGTGACTGGAATGCATACGTCACAAAGCAGTTCCTCAGAAACCTTCTCTCCAGTTTCGGACTGATCATATTTCCTTTTTCACCGTTAGCCTCCAAATGCTCCCGAATATCCGATCACATGCTAAACATACACAGCATTAGAAAACTACTCAATGAAAAGAGAGGCTTAACTGAGCGTGAGGAATTAAGATGATACGTGTCAGTTTCACAGAAAGCTTCCTACTGGATTTTTCCGGAGAATATTTCTTTCTCCACATTTAAGGATCGTTCCCAAATGTCCTTCCTCAGATGCCACAAAAAGAGTGATTTCAAGCTGCTCAATCCAAAGAATGGTTTAACTCTTTGAGA
>NW_016869739.1:0-820 GCF_001698545.2 Rhinopithecus bieti | reverse complement strand
TTTTCTTTTAATTAAAAAATTATTATTTTAAATTAGAATCTCACTATATTGCTCAGGTTGGTCTCAAGCTCCTGAGTTCAAATGATCCTCCCACCTCGTCCACCCCAAGGGCTGGGATTACAGGCATGAGCCACTGAGTCAGGCTTTATTTCCATTTTCCATATTTCCATATATTTCCATATTTCCCTGTATTACTCTGCTTTTATTTCCATCTTACAATATACCATAGACATCCTTCCAGGTCAATATGTAGAGATGTAGCAAATTCTTTTTAAACTATCTAATACCCATAATATTAGGATCTTTTCCCCCTCATACCTATAATCTTATAATAACCTTTGACTGGTCTCCTTGTCTCCATTTTCTTCCTTTTGAGAATCATATAACATAAGAATATTAAAAATTAAAAGGCAAACAGCAACACATTTCTGATGAAAAAACTGATGTCTCAAGAAATTAAACAAATTGCCCAAGAACACTAAATTAGTGGGAGAGTCATTCATTCAATAAATATGTGTTCAGCATCTAACACGTGGCCCTGGTATTGTGAAGCATAAATTCCAGAAAGAGACATGTGAAAAATAAGAAAGCAAATAACAATGATGAGTACAGAATGTGATTAGTGCCATGGGGGGTAAAACAAACAAACAAACAAACAAACAAACAGTGAAATAACAGAGTAATTGAGAATTCCCTACTTTAGATAGGATGCACATGAAAAGTACCTTGCAGCACATGACATTTGAACTTCTACCTAAATAATATGGGAGATAACAAACTGTAAGACGAGGCCAAAAAAAAAAAAAAAAAAAAAAAAAAA
>NW_016869738.1:0-824 GCF_001698545.2 Rhinopithecus bieti | reverse complement strand
AATAAAATTTCTTATTGATAACTGAGCATCAAGAATTTTAGAGGGCACGATTTAATATTTTGATCAAGAATTTTAGGTGGCCATTTTCACTGCAAAAGTCTACATAAATTATTGTTAAATATTTTATTAAAATTTTGTATAAACTATTTTCAACACATTTAATATGTAATACATTGTCGTTAATTTGTTTTTATTCTATATAATTACTTTGTATAAGATGAATTCAGGTTTTAAAAATAAGCCCATAAATACACTTCAAAACTTGCTTCAATTTAGCCAAATGTGTTATACTAGTACGAATTTGTCGTGCAGTGTAAAATGTAAAAGTTAGGATACCCAGACCAAACTGATCAGGAATTAACAAGGTATTTAGTATTGTGTTTTTTAAAAACTAATGATAAATATACTGTGGCACATACAATTAGTAGAGCTCCAAGCAGCTGAAAGAGAAATAAAGAAGATTTCTATATTTCTGTATAGTGAGAGGCAGTGGTTTCCCAGATATATTTTAAGTATAAAAAATGTAGAAAATATACGTGTCTGAGGCAAAGCAATGCAAAAGGAATTTCGGTCCAATAGGTGAAGTTTGAATTTAAATCAATTTTTTTTTTTTTGTTAGTTCTCTGCCTCAATAATCTATCTAATGCTATCAGTGAGGTGTTGAAGTCCTCCATTCTTATTATGTGGGTGTGTAACGAGATCTAGAAGTTCTCGTTACCCGAAACTGGGTACTGCAATATTGGGTGAATATATATCTAGGATAGTTGAGTCTTCTCATTGAATTGAACCCTTTATCATTATGTAATGGCATTCTTTGTCATTTT
>NW_016869737.1:0-825 GCF_001698545.2 Rhinopithecus bieti | reverse complement strand
AAAAAAAAGAAATTTAATTAATGATACTTGGTGGCCTAAATAAAGAATAAAAATAGCTGTTTTATTTCTTTAGCTCCCTCCTTGGGCCTGTGGATTCATAATGGATACAAATTCTGACCCAAAGAACTGCCCCTTTCAACTCTGCTCTCCAATACGTCCCCCAAAATATTACACGTACAAGTTTGCAGAAGGCAAACTGTTTGAGGAAACTGGGCATGAAGACCCAATCACAAAGACTAGTCGTGTTTTACGCCTAGAAGCCAAAAGCAAGGTAGGTCTTGTAATCTTCACTTTCAGCTCCCATTTACTGAAAGCATACTGTTTGCCAGATGCCATGCAATTGTTGGAGTTACATTAGCACGGTTTCCTAACGTAGATTTCTTAGACCACAGTTAATACCCAAATGACTTTAGGGGTATGTGATTTTTTTTTTAACCTTAATACTCATGTTTGTTTTAACATGGATTAGAAAATTTATAGCATGTCAAGCTTTTTATTTTACATGTTGTTTATGTCTGATTTTTTGAAGTTGATTTTAAAAAAAAAATTAATAGAGTTGGTATGTAGTTATGGTAAAAATTGTGAAGGTGGCTAGAGTAAACTAGACTGATACAGTCCCTGCCCTCATGGAGCTTACAGCTAGCAGGAAAGATGACATGTTTATAAAAGTCATTAATAACATACTGACTGCTGCAAAGGAGGACATACTGAGTACAGTGGGAGCATAGAGTAAAGGGATTTTACCTAGTCTAGAGAGATCAGGGAAGTTTTCTCCAAGGAAGTTATGTCTCAGGTAAAGCCACTAGGATGGTTAAGAGTAAACTA
>NW_016869736.1:0-874 GCF_001698545.2 Rhinopithecus bieti | reverse complement strand
AAGATTGTGAGGATTTACGGATTAAGGATAAGGATCTAAACTCAGAAATACTTCTTTTCACAGAGTTTGTCACTTTGTTCTCCTGACACCTCACTCACCATGTAGTTCTACTACATTTGCCCTGAATTGGAATCTCCTCTTCCCCAGTTACTAAACATTTGATTTGGGCAAATTACTAAACTCTTCTATGGCTCAGTGTCCTCATCTGTAAACTAGAAGCAATAATAATACCAACAGCAAAGGGTTGCGATAAAGTGCTTTTGTTTTGTTTTAAGAGACAGGGTCTCGGCTTGGCCTGCTGGCTCATGCCTGTAATCCCAACACTTTGGGAGGCCAAGGTGGACAGATACTTGAGGTAAGGAGTTCAAGACCAGCCTGGCCAACATGATGAATCCCTGTCTCTACTAAAAATACAAAAATTAGCCAGGCCTGGTGGCACGTGCCTGTAGTTCCAGCCACTCGTGAGGCTAAGGCATGAGAATCCCTTGAACTCAGGAGGTGGAGGTTGCAGTGAGCGCCAATCACGCCATTACACTCTAGCCTGAACAACAGAGTGAGACTCTGTCTTAAAAAAGAAAAAAAAAAAAAGAGAGAGAGACAAGGTCCCACTCTGTCACCCAGGCTGGAGTGTAATGGTGCAATCAGAGCTCACTGCAGCTTCGAACACCTGGGCTCAAGTGATCCTCCTGCTTCAGCCTCCTGAGTAGCTGGGACTATAGGCATGTATCACTAGGCCCAGCTAATTTTTTTTTTTTTTCTGTAGAGATGGGGGTCTCACTATGTTGCCCAGGCAGGTCTCAAACTCTTGCACTCAAGCAATCCTTTCATTTCAGCCTCCTACAGTGCTGGGATTACAGGCATGAACCACCACATC
>NW_016869735.1:0-1210 GCF_001698545.2 Rhinopithecus bieti | reverse complement strand
CTCACTATATTGCTCAGGCTGGTCTTGAACTCATAGCATCAAGCAATCCTCCTGCCTCAGCCTCCAAATAGCTGGAACTACAGGTGTGCACCACCATGTTCGGTGCAACCCTAAATTCCTTTAAGCCTCAGAAAACTCTGTATTCAGGACCAAGGCTATGGAACAGTCTTCTCAAGATTTAAAAGAAAGATAGGCAGAGATCCCTCTCCACAGCAATGGTGGTCTGACCTTGCATTAATTTCTGCACCTGAATGCATTCATAGCATTCAAAGGGCAATTCTTTCTTGAGCACTGACCAAGGCTCATTCCTTGTCCTACAATAGTCAGGTTCCTCTGAATCCTCTCCTTGACCAGGCCTATCTTGGGCTTCCCTCTCTGTCATTGTGGAATTTAGTTTGAGCAAGAATCCTGTGAAGTCAGTTTATCGAACAAACTCCTGCCCTTTGTATCTGACCACCCTCGATATCTTATCACCCAGTCTTGCCTTTAGCAAGAATTCTGTTTGAGTTGATCTAGCAAGAATCCCTCCTACCCCTGACATTTCCTTAGTGGTTTTCCATCCACTGCCCCCAACCCTGTTCGTTGCTTACAAATCCCCACTTGTCCTTGTAGGAGTCAGAGCTGAGATTAATCTCTCTCCCCCACTGTAAGACCCCATTGCAGTCCGTGGTCCCTAAACCTATCACAAAGACCCCCTTGAATGAAGTCTTCCTTAGTGTCTTCAATGAATGTGATGAATAACTTTCTTTTTTAACAATACAAAATTCATAGAAAAGTCCTTGAATTAAAAGCACTCTGGGGAAAACCAGTTGGCACAAGAGTGATTTTGGAACAGTCAATAATCCTCCACTGATGTGCATTGGTGCAGCCATAAACACACTTTCAACCCTTGCATTTTGGAGAAGTTTCATTACATGTACATAAATTAGGAACTTTAATACATCGGAGAAATACCACTTGCTTCTCTGTATTTTGACTCATGTGAACATCCTGGCTTAGACATATGTCAAACGGAAAATTCATATTTTTAGTCCTTCCACAAACAAAATGAAGGAGTTGATCTTGTTTCTTTCATTCATTCATTCACTCAACAGTTCCTTATGAAGCCTCTATTAGTATACCATAGTGTTCGGATGTGGCTGTCATATAAGTACAAGATAAATAAAAGACATGAATAAGGCTTATGTGAATCTAGCCTTCAGAGTTGACA
>NW_016869734.1:0-234 GCF_001698545.2 Rhinopithecus bieti | reverse complement strand
AAAAAAAAAAAAAAAAAAAAAAAAAAAAAAAAAAGAAAAGAAAAAAGGAGTTCCTTAAGAGAGTGCTAGATATGAAAATAAAATACCATTACTGACCACCACAAAAACATACCTAATGGACTAATGACACTATAAAGCAACTACACAACTAAGTCTGCATAATAACTGCTAACAACATGATGACAGAATCAAATACACACATACCAATATTAACTTTGATCATTATTGAGCTAA
>NW_016869733.1:0-670 GCF_001698545.2 Rhinopithecus bieti | reverse complement strand
TTTCCAACTACATCCATGTCCCTGCAAAGGACATGAACTCATGATTTTTTATGGCTGCATAGTATTTCATGGTGTATGTGTGCTACATTTTCTTAATCCAGTCTATCATTGATGGACATTTGGATTAGTTCGAAGTCTTTGCTATTGTGAATTGTGCCACAATAAACATACATGTGCATGTATCTTTTTAGTGGAATAATTTATAATCCTTTGCATATACCCAGTAATGGGATTGCTGGGTCAAATGGTATTTCTGGTTCTAGATCCTTCCAGAATCACTACACTGTCTTCCACAATGGTTGAACTAATTTACACTCCCACCAACAGTGTAAAACTGTTCCTATTTCTCCACATCCTCTCTAGCATCTGTTGTTTCCTGACTTTTAATGATTGCCATATTAACTGGCGTGAGATGGTACCTCATTGTGGTTTTGATTTGCATTTCTCTAATGATCAGTGATGTTGAGCTTTTTTTTCATGTTTGTTGGCCACACAAATGTCTTCTTTTGAGACTTGTCTGATCATATCCTTCGCACACTTTTGATGGGGATTTTTTTTTCTTGTAAATTTGTTTAAGTTCTTTGTAGATTTTGGATATTAGACCTTTGTCAGATGAATAGACTGCAAAATTTTCTCCCATTCTTAGGTTGTCTGTTCACTCTGATGATAT
>NW_016869732.1:0-269 GCF_001698545.2 Rhinopithecus bieti | reverse complement strand
CTTCTTTCTTTCTTTCTTTTTCTTTCTTTCTTTCTCTCTTTCTCTCTTTCTCTTTCTTTCTCTCTTTCTCTTTCTTTCTTTCTTTCTTTCTTTTTCTTTCTTTCTTTCTCTCTTTCTCTCTTTCTCTTTCTTTCTCTCTTTCTCTTTCTTTCTTTCTTTCTTTCTTTCTCTCTTTCTCTCTTTATCTTTCTTTCTCTCTTTCTCTTTCTTTCTTTCTTTCTTTCTTTTCTTTCTTTCTTTCTCTCTTTCTCTCTTTATCTTTCTTTCTC
>NW_016869731.1:0-1331 GCF_001698545.2 Rhinopithecus bieti | reverse complement strand
GCAGGAGACCTACGAAATACATTGGTAAATGAGGAGACAGCAAGAATTATGCGTTATCCCTCATAAATGAGTTTTCACCTCAGCTAGGCACAATGTAATCCCAGCACTTTGGGAGGCTGAGACTGGAGGATCACTTGAGGCCAGGAGTTCCAGACCAGACTGGTCAACATAGCAAGACCTCGTCTCAAAAAAAAAAAAAAAAAAAATAGCCAGGTGTGGTGGTAGTGCGATGTGTCTGTAGTCCCTGCTTCTTGGGAGGCTGAGGCAGGAAGATTGCTTGAGCCCAGGAATTCGGGGCTGCAGTGAGCATAATCGTGCCACTACACTCCAACACTCCAATCTGGGCCAAGCTGGGTGACAGAGTGAGACTCTGCTTCAAAACATAAAAATAAAGGGAGTTTTCACCTCTTTCTTTGGCAATAACACTTTTCAAACAAAATACCTAAATTGACAAGTAAAATCAGAAATAATCCCTGAACCAATGAAACAACAGCACCATAATGAAAATTTCTGAGCCTACAGCAAGCCTATGTCTCAAAGGGAGAAATTAATGTATTATACAAACACCTAAGATGAAAATTTTGAGCTCTTTTGAATTTTTTTTTTTTTTTTAACCTTTCCCTGGGTTGTTGCTGAAGTTTTTCAAGTCGCACTACAGATGTCTGGTCGGAGGATTGCACAGCTGGAGTCCCAACAGTAACATTCAGGTCTGGGGATAAGAATGCTGGATATTCTACTGTCTGTGGTGTAATAACTTGTCTGCAGAAAAACAATAAAGTGAAATATTGAAATGATACAAAAGTCCACTTCCAAAATCAGTGGCGGCTATTACTTTTGAACCCTTCCCTCCTTTACACTTTTCGCTCACCTAGCCACCTTGGGCCATTGAAGGCCGGAGCTAGGAAAAAAGCCAAGAGCCAGAAGTAAGCGCTCTCTTGATTATCCTTACTACTAAACTCAGATCATAGGCAGCAGGGACGGAAAAGGACAGAAGGGCCTGAAGTTCTAATGAGAAGTACAAAGTATCTGAGCCCAGACATTTCTCCAAATCTTTAGACCCAAATTTCTATCTCTCTTTTTTTTTAATTTCTTTTTTTAAAATTATACTTTAAGTTCTAGGGTACATGTGCACAATGCGCAGGTTTGTTACATATGTATACAAGTGTCATGCTGGTGTGCTGCACCCATTAACTCGTCATTTACATTAGGTATTTCTCCTAATGCTATCCCTCCCCCCTCCCCCCACCCCACAACAGGCCCTGGTATATGATATTCCCCATCCTGTGCCCAAGTATTCTCATTGTTCAATTCCCACCTATGAGTGAGAACAT
>NW_016869730.1:0-270 GCF_001698545.2 Rhinopithecus bieti | reverse complement strand
ACACCCGTGAAGGGTCTGTGCTGAGGAGGACTAGGGCAAGAGGAAAGAAGGCCTTTTGGCGGTTGTTGGCAGTCGAGATAGGGAAAAGCATCTGTCTCCTGCCTGTCCCTGGGCAATGGAACATCTCGGTGTGAGACCTGATTGTATGCTCCATTTACTAAGATAGGAGAAAACCGCTTTAGGGCAAAAGGTGGGACTTGCCGAAACAATGCTGCTAAAAGGTTTATGGAGATGTTTGCATATGCATATCAAGGCACAGCATTTTCCTTT
>NW_016869729.1:0-3739 GCF_001698545.2 Rhinopithecus bieti | reverse complement strand
AGCTAAGATCATGCCACTGCACTCCAGCCTGGGCAATAAGAGCGAAACTCTGTCTCAAAAAAAAAAAAAAAAAAAAGGAAAGAAAGTTTATTTTGCCAAGGTTAAGGATGTGTCTGTGACCTCAGGAGGCAGGAGGTCCTGATGACAGGTACCCAAGGAGGCTGTGGCATAGCTTGCTTTTATACATTTTTGGGAGACATGAGGCATGAATCAGTATGTGTAAGATGTACATTGCTTCAGTTTGGAAAGGCAGGACAACTGGAAGCAGACATTTCCAGGTCATAGGCATGTAAAAGACAAAGGGTCGCATCCTTTTGAGTCTTTGATCAGCCTTTCACTGAATACACAATTTCCATGTGAGTGGCGGGTAGAGGAATAGTCCTGTGTGCCCTAGTCTGGCTCGGTGAATCTGCATTTTCACATAAACAGTAGGGCAGAGGAAGCAATCATATATGCATTTGTCTCAGGTGGGCAGAGGGCTGACGGTGAGTTCTGTCCTTTGTCCCACATCTGTGAAGATAAGCTGTCAATTTACATTGCCAGGGTGAAATTCGACAGGACTGTTTTAGGGTAAAGATCCTGAGGCCCACAAGGAAATTCCTTGTGGGCAGATTGGGAGGGAGGTATGCAGCGTGTTTATCTTTGTAGCTAACTTATCTAGGAGGAAAATGGGAGGCAAGCTTGCCTGATGCAGCTCCCAGCTTGACTTCTCCCCCTTGGGCTTTGCGATTTTGGAGTCCCAGGATTTTCCTTTCACAAGAACTAAGGGCTAGAGAGGAGAACTCACTTTCCCAAGATCCCAGAGCCAGTTCGAGATGGAGCCAGGAATTGCACCCAGTTCTAAAGTCCCAGCTACCTCTGACAGAATGCCCCCAAGGAGACAGTCAGCAGAGCTCCAGGTGGTGAAGACAGGTGACAACACTCCAGTGCTTTTCTCTAGCTTGACCTCTACTGTGAATTCCAGGCTTGGTATCCAAATGTCGACTTGATAGCTTTGCTTGGATGTCTAACAAGCAGCAGTCAACATGAAGGCATTCGAACAGAACTGGTTTCCCTCCACCCACACCTGTCCCTCCAAAGTCTTCCCTGTTTCAGGCTGTGGAAACCCCATGCTTCCGACTGCTCAGGCCAGAGGGTTTGGATCCTTTGTTGGGCTTTCTCTCTCTCTCCCCCATACACCCGATCCATCAGCAAATCCTGTTGGTAAGACTTCAAAATATAAAACAAATCTGGCCAGCCACGGTGGCTCACGCCTGTAATCCCAACACTTTGGGAGGCCGAGGTAGGTGGATCATCTGAGGTCAGGAGTTCAAGACCAGACTGGCCAACATAGTGAAACCCCATCTCTACTAAAAAAAAAAAAAAAAAAAAAAAAAAAATTAACTAGGAGTGGTGGCTGGCACCTGTAATCCCAACTACTCAGGAGGCTGAGCCAGGAGAATTGCTTGAACCTGGGAGACAGAGGTTGCCGTGAGCCAAGATCATGCCATATTCGTTGCATGAATTGGTGACCTGTGGGCGTGAGTTTCACAGCCTGAGCCTGAACAGCCAGGGTTCAGGTATACTGAGGACAGGTCTAGAGAGCAAGGAATGTGGATCCTCCAGAGATCTGTTTGTGTGATGATGGAGGAGCTGGGCCATGGCAGTCCAGGCACACAGATGTGTCCTCATTACCGTGGCGTGATTGATAATGAAGAGAGCTGGGGCTCAGCTGTGTGGGGTCTGTTAGAGGTCTGGGGGAGGGCACTGGAATCCAAAGGCTAGTATCTCTGTGAGCCCTAGGGGGCACAGGCAGCATGACCCCACAGTGGCACCCAAACCATGGCCCAAGCTGTCAGAGAGCGTGATCAACCAAGCCTGGATGCCAGGAAAGTGGCACCAGCTCCTGGCAGTGGAGAGGCCATGTCAAGAGGCTGGAACAGCAAGGCCTGAATCACACCTAACCCCATGCTCAAAGTGCAGCACTCCTAAGGAATGCATTAGTGCTGCATCCCTCTCTTTCCTGGGTTCAGAGGTGAGAGGACATGGCTTCTGCTGCAGAGAACTCATGCTCTGGAAGTCGAGGTTGCAGTGAGTTGTGATGGCACCACTGCACTCCAGCCTGGGTGACAGAGCGAGGACCTGTCTTAAAAAACAAACAACAACAACAACAACAAAAAACAAATGAACACGCAAAATATGTGTTTATCAAGAGCCCACAACAATATTCCCAAAGTTCTGGTCCTGGGCTTCTGTAGTAATGAAGAAGTCCTGGCTAGGCGTGGTGGCTCACACCTGGAATCCCAGCACTTTGGGAGGCCGAGGCAGGTGGATCACCTAAGGCCAGGAATTTGAGACCAGCCTGACCAACATGGCAAAACCCCATCTCTACTAAAAGTACAAAAATTAGCTGGGCATGGTGGTGGGTGCCTGTAATCCCAGCTACTTGGGTGGGTGAGGCAGGAGAATTGCTTGAACCTGGGAGGTGGAGGTTGCAGTGAGCCGAGATCATGCCACTGCACTCCAGCCAGGGTGACAGAGTGAGACTCTGTCTCAAAAAAGAAAAAAAAAAAAAGCTTGACACCTTTGGAGGGTTTTGAGCAAGGAGCGATTGGACTTCCCTGCTGGAATGACCTGTCTGGCTTCTGGGATGAGACTGGAGTGTAAGAAGGCAAGGATGGAACAGAGAGACCAGAGAGCACAGGGCCATGGTAATTATCCAGGTCGGAGACAGCAGTGGCTCAGATCCGGATGGGCAGCAGAGATGGTGAGAAGTGATTCGCTACTGCACAAATGTAAGGATGGAGCCAAGAAACCTGCCGACAGATCAGACGTGGGGTGTGAATGTGAGTCAAGGATGATTCCAAGGTTTTTGGACCTGGCAATTATTTGAATAGAGTTGTGGTTACAAAAATGGATGTCTTCTTTCAAAAGGATCCCTTGGGCTGAGCTCACCAAGCAAGGACAGGCACTGAGCATTGGAGTTAACCCTTCCGCAGCCCCTTCGGTCCTGGTCGTCCAGTGGAGGAGACACCAGGCAGCAGATGGTTTAACCAATCAGGTGGGGCAGAGCTGTAAAGACAGAGAGACCTGGTGGAAGTGAGGAGCAGAAATAGACTGCACCTGTGACCTCGTTTCTTCTTCTGGGACACATATTTTAGGAAGGGCATTGACAAATTGATGCATTAAACAAGATCCAGGGCCAGGCGCGGTGGCTCACGCCTGTAATCCTAGTACTTTGGGAGGCCGATGCAGGTGGATTGCCTGAGGTCAGGGGTTAGAGACCACCTTGGGCAACATGGTGAAATCCCGTCTTTCCTAAAAATAAAAAAAATTTTAAAAATCTAGCCGGATGCGGTGGTCCGCACCTATAATCCCAGCTACTTGGGAGGCTGAGGTAGGAGAATCTCTTGAACCCAGGAGGCAGAGGCTGCAGTGAGCCAAGATCACACCACTGCACTCCAGCCTGGGCAACAGAGTGAGACTCCGTCTCAAAAAAAGAAAAAAAAAAAAAGATCCAGTGATAAGTCTAATAACCACCCTAATTTTGAAGTAGAGGTGGCCATATTTATTGATGAAATGGTCACAAGTGCTGCTAAATTTCCTCTGGAATGTTCTGTACCTTCATCATGGGAAGAAACGTTGCATTAGGTGACGGGCTGGTTGGAATAAAGGAGCAAGTTTCCCCCATTCTATTTCATGGGCTCCCTTCTCCTCCGGCTTCTCCATGGATCTCTTGGGAATCTGTGGACTCAGCTCA
>NW_016869728.1:0-1110 GCF_001698545.2 Rhinopithecus bieti | reverse complement strand
TCACCTGTTTTCAGTAAACTTTCAGGGAGCCAAATGCAATGACCCCATTTGGGCATATACAATAAAATTAAATTTAAATTGTTGCATTTTTTAAATTCATTTTTTAAATTAAAAATAAACATGTTTAGGAAAGCAACTCTCCTATAACTTCAAAGAGCACTCAAGCAGAAGATGGTCTGTTGTTTGCTGAAATTAAGGGAGAGGTGATCTTGGACTTGATCTTGGACTTCCAGCCAAAACTTAAATTTATGTTGTTTAAAAGTCACCAAGTTTATGAGATTCTGTTGTTGTTGTCATGGCAGTCTGAAAGAGTTAAGATGTTTACTGAAGGAGCCATAGAGCAAGGGATTCAGCCATGAGAAATGGAATCCTACAAGAGTATGTGGAGGGACTAAATATTGTTACTGCACATAATGTTTTAGGATCACACATGGTGAAAAAAATATATCCCTGGGCAACTTGTCCCAGAAGACGGTTCAGAGCTGCACTAGGAAACACACATCAGACCTTGCCAATGACAGAGAAATGAAAATCACACATCACCCTGTGGCAAAACAGCTTCCAAATGAACGAGGAGAATTGGGGCAGAAAGAAACAGCTTAGCGCCGGGTCATTCCCTGCCCACCCACGTGGTCTGATCGCACCAAGCTATCTGCCCCAGGCACTTGCAAAAAGGAAATGTGTTAGATGTAGTGAAAAGGAAAGGAAGGCCCCTGGCAGGTGGTATAATATCAAAGACCATGTATTCTGCTCCTTGGGAGTTTGGTGAAAGGTGATGGACATGGTATTTCTGGCTCCTCCTGCAATATGACTTAGGGGGCCTTGACTCTCATTTCTATGGACTCCAGCTTGAAATGGAGAGAGGAGAGCCACAGGAAGCTGAGTGTTGGGTTTCTAGCAGCATTCAAACAAGAAGAGTTGAGGATACCAGCCAGTCTGTGAGCAGGGTGCGGGAGCTCTGGAGCTTCCCAGAGAATTCCCTTCTTGTCTCTCCCATCCTGAACACAAGCTGAGCCCCACCCGAGCTGCTGTGCGAGAGAACAGATCTATCCCTCAAGGCTCCTTCTCCAGCAGACCTACATGTCAGAAACAGGAGTTATTTCTTATAGG
>NW_016869727.1:0-1311 GCF_001698545.2 Rhinopithecus bieti | reverse complement strand
CCAAGTGGAGAGTCTAGACTTTTACCTTTACGGGCTGTTAACAAGGTGTCCAAACTTCCTGACCAAGTAGTCTTGGAAGAAGCCCAGTGTGAAACCAGGGTCTTTCATCTTCATCAGGCAGTAATGAGCCCTTTCTATATGGTGTCAATGCCAACTAAATGGAGAACCTGGACTTTCATACCTAATGAAAATATTGTTCAGGAAAGAAGGAAAAACCAAGAACATTCTCAGATAAAACAAAGCTAGGATAATTTGTTGCCAGAACTACCCTAAAGGAAAGGCTAGCTGGGCCCGGGGTGGTTCACGCCTATAATCCCAGCACTTTGGGAGGCCAAGGCAGGCCGATCACTTGTGGTCAAGAGTTCGAGACCAGCCTGGCCAACATGGCGAAATCCCCGTCTCTACTAAAAATACAAAAATCAGCTGGGCATGGTGGTACACACCTGTAGTCCCAGCTACTGGGAGGGCTGAGGCAGGAGAATCGCTTGAACCCCAGAGGTGGAGGTTGCAGTGAGCCGAGATCGTGCCACTGCACTCCAGCCTGGGTGACAGACAGAGACTCTGTATTTAAAAAAAAGAAGAAGAAAAAGAAAAAAGAAAAGGCTAAAGAAAGTCTGAGAACAGAAATTAAATATTAAACAAGGAATCTTGGAAAATTAGGAAGGTAGAAGAAACACAGCAAAATTATGGGTAATTTCCTTATCTTGAGTTTCCTGAATTATGTTTGACAACTAAAGCAAAAATCATATCACTCTTAGGTGGTTTTCAATGTGTATAAAAGAAATATTTAACTTGATTATAATTTGGGATTGGTAAGGGAAGAAGGTTTCTACACCGAATTCAAACTGGAAAAATGTCAAACCAGTAGACTTTGTAAGTTATGTATATATAATGTAATGCCTAGCAAAAGTGTCCAATCTTTCTAGCAAAAGTGTCCAATCTTTTGGCACCCCTGGACCACACTGGAAGAAGAATTGTCTTGGGCCACACATAAAATATGCTAACAGTAACAATAGCTGATGAGCTTAAAAAAAATCACACACAAAAAATCTCATAATGTTTTAAGAAAGTTCACAAATTTGTCTTGGACCGCATTCAAAGCCTTGCTGGGCTGCATGAGGCCCACAGGCTGCAAGTCAGATAAGCTTGGCTAGAGCAACTGCTAAAAAAATTGATACAAGTGATCCACCCAAAAACACTATAAATAAGAAAATGGCAGAGGAGGAAACCAACAACTCATCCTTTCACAAAAGCAATGAATAAACAAACAAAAACTTACAGAATCAACTCTTGAGAAATTTAGAATCCAGG
>NW_016869726.1:0-300 GCF_001698545.2 Rhinopithecus bieti | reverse complement strand
GGAAGGAGGAAGGAGGAAGGAGGAAGGAGGAAGGAGGAAGGAGGAAGGAGGAAGAAGGAAGAAGGAAGAAGGAAGAAGGAAGAAAGAAGAAGGAAGGAGAAAGAAAAGAAAAGAAAGAAAGAAAGAAAGAAAGAAAGAAAGAAAGAAAGAAAGAAAGAAAGAAAGAAAGAAAGAAAGAAGAGAGAGAAAGAAAGAAAGAAAGAAAGAAAGAAAGAAAGAAAGAAAGAAAGAAAGAAAGAAAGAAAGAAAGAAAGAAAGAGAAGGAAAAGAAATAAAGACAGAAAAAGGAAGGAAGGAAAA
>NW_016869725.1:0-1083 GCF_001698545.2 Rhinopithecus bieti | reverse complement strand
TTTTTTTTTTTTTTGTGGTTTTTTTTTTTTTTTTTTTTTTTGCCTTTTCTTTTCTTTCTTTCTTTTTTTTTTTGAGACAGAGTCTTGATCTTGTTGCCCAGGCTGGAGTACAGTGGCACAATCTCAGCTCACTGTAACCTCCACCTCTGGGTTCAAGTGATTCTCCTGCCTCAGCCTCCCGAGTAGCTGGGATTACAGGCATACGCCACCACACCCAGCTAATTTCGTATTTTTAGTAGAGACGGGATTTCTCCATGTTGGTCAGGCTGGTCTTGAACTCCTGACCTCAGGTGATCCGCCTGCCTCAGCCTCCCAAAATGCTGGGATTACAAGTGTGAGCCACTGCACCCAGCCATTTTTTAATAGAGGTGGGGTCTCACTATGTTGTCGAGGCTGGACTCCTGGGCTCAGGCAATCCTCTCTGCTTGACCTCCCAAAGTGTTTGGATTACAGGGGTGAGCCATGGCGCCCAGCCCATCACAATTTTAGATGTTCATCTTTGCTCCAGAAAATCTAGTTTTAGGAATTTACCTTAAGAAAGAAAAAATAAGTGTGAATAGATAGATGTACATATATGAAGTTTGCTGCAGTATTATTTAGAATAGCGTAATACTGGAAATAAATTTATACTGATAGGAGTTTGGGCATTTATAGTATGGTGTTCCTGAATAAGCCATTAAGCTGGGCGCGGTGGCTCAAACCTGTAATCCCAGCACTTTGAGAGGCAGAGGCGGGCAGATCACCAGGTCAGGAGATCGAGACCATCCTGGCTAACACGGTGAAACCTCGTCTCTGCTAAAAATACAAAAAAAAAAAAAAAAAAAAAGCCGGGGGGGGGGGAGGGGCCTGGAGTCCCAGCCACTTGGGAGGCTGAAGCAGGAGAATGGCGTGAACCCGGGAGGTGGAGCTCGCAGTGAGCTGAGATCGCGCCACTGCACTCCAGCCTGGGTGACAGAGCGAGACTCTGTCTCAAAAATAAATAAATAAATAAACCATTAAAAGGGAAGTAGTACTGTGCTCGTATATTGACATGAAAAGCTATTATTTGAAAAAAATTACAGAAAATTAAAAGTTAAAAAAATT
>NW_016869724.1:0-792 GCF_001698545.2 Rhinopithecus bieti | reverse complement strand
TTTTATATGCAGCTTCTCTTAAAGTCGCAGTTTCCATGAACCTATCTATGATATTAGTGAGGACTTACTGTATTCAGTTTCAAATATTGTTTCCAGCGCAGCTACGATGAAATAACTGGGAAGGTTCTTTTTCTTACGGTTTTTCTTTAGTCCTTTATTCATTACAGCTGCTACCAGGCGGCCAGGGATGGCACTGAGAGGTGACAACCTGCTAGCAGCCCTCGCTCGCTCTGGGCACCGCCTCGGCCTCGGCGTCCGCTCTGGCGCCGCTCACGGTGCCCTTCCGCCCGCCGCTGCGCTGTGGGTCCCCTCTCTGCGGCTGGCGGAGGCCTGAGCCGGCTCCCTCTGCTGGCGGGGAGGAGTGGAGGGAGAGGTGCTGGCAGGAGCCAGGGGCTGCGCGGGGCGCTGGCCGGCTCACGCGGGTTCCCAGTCGGCGCGGATCGGCGGGTCCCCGCCCTGGGCGCCACAGGCCTGCACCTGCTGGGCTTGATCGGAGGCCGGACCTCCCTTCCCTCTTCCAGGGTCATTGGCCACGATGGCGGGTCTCTGTCTCTTTCTCGCTTCCCCTCTTTTCTCTTGGTTGTCTGGGACAAGCTCCCTCTGGGTTGCCAGAGTGCCTGGCCTAGGTGCCACAAAGTCCTCAGGAAGTGCCAGTGAGAGGTCAAGCCAGCTGGGCTTCTGGGACTGGTGGGGACTTGGAGAACTTTTCTGTCTAGCTACAGGGTTGTAAATGCACCAATCAGCACTTTGTGTCCTGCTAAAGGATTGTAAACCCACCAATCAGCACTCTGT
>NW_016869723.1:0-1113 GCF_001698545.2 Rhinopithecus bieti | reverse complement strand
ATGTCTAAAACACCAAAAGCAACGGCAACAAAATCCAAAATTGACAAATGTGTCTTTATAATAGACTGATTTATATTCCTTTGGGTATATACCCAGTAATGGAATTGCTTGGTCAAATGGTATTTCTGTCTTTAGGTCTTTTAGGAATTGCCGCACTGTCTTCCACAATGATTGAACTAATTCACACTCCCGTGACCGGTGTATAAGTGTTCTTTTTTCTCCACAGCCTCACCAACATCTGTTATTTTGCCTTTTTAACTGGTGTTTTCTGCATTAGATTAGTACAATTTAGATGAGAAATGATATCATCCTCTCATAGTGTATTACAAACATGGACAAATTAATTACATTACCTGGAAATGATGTTGCCCATAACTTTACTGATTTTAATCATATATCTTAAAAATTATATAACTTATATTTGTACTATTTTAAAAAATCTTTCTTCAACGTACATTAATGTGTTATTTAAATTGAAAATGAAAATAAACATTCTCTAGACAAAGAATATAATTTGCCTGTTTAGGTTGAATGTAAGGATTGCTTTTGCTAAGTTGTTAAATTATAAACAACTTCAATAAAAAAGATATAAAATTCAATTGAATACTAGCAAGAAATATTTACATTATGTGAAAGATTAAAAGAACATTTTATTTAAAATTATAATAACAGATGTGTATTGATATCATTTTTCCCCAAAATTGTTTGTAAATCTAATAAAATAAAAGTTCTTTACATGAAGGTATAATAAGTATGTTGCTAGTTATATGACAGGACTTGCTAAAACTTTTAGTAAACTTTCAAGAAATTGAAAAAGTAGATACATCTAATAACAGAGAAATGAGTTTCATTACATTTCAGATGGTTTCCATTACATTTGACTTCAACAAAATTTGAAAAGATGCTTAATCTAGGTATTAGTTGATAGATTATTGCCTATATTTCGTGATGATACATTATTTAAATTTTGGCTTGTAATTTGAATTGAGTTTGAATAATTACACTATAGACATGTTAAAACTCCTCTCATTTCTGTCTTCTGTCACCAAGCTTTCTCATAGTTTCGCTATACCTACAAAAATAAAATACTAGTTTCAATAAAAGAGTAATCCT
>NW_016869722.1:0-830 GCF_001698545.2 Rhinopithecus bieti | reverse complement strand
TTTTTTTTCATTATGGCTTTACCAAGTGAAGATTGCTATTAATATGATGCACTTAACATTACATTGTGGTAGTTCAGGAGTTCATTTTGTGATTTAAATTATTTTACCTACCTTCAATTTATTTTAATATGAGTCAGTAGAAATAGAAATCAATATTTTTAATAGAAATTAATACCAACCACTTCTCAGTCAATCCATCTTTGTCCCATTGATGTGCCAACCTGCCTTTAAGAGATATTAGCAACTTTAAATGTAGTTAGGACTATTTCTAGATTCTCTAGTTTGTGCTACTGGTATGTCTACTTACTCATACACTAATAAAAATTGCTTAACCACGGTTGTTTCCATTTTTAATTGGTTTTAGTATGTTGTATTCCTAGTCCCACCTGTTAACTTATCCTCTTACATTTCAATTGCACATTTGTATTGAACACGTTAACTTTTTTTTTTTTTTTTTTTTTTTTCCCAGCCCCCCCTTTTAATTTTCCCTTTAATTTTAAATTCACATTTTTTTTTAACACCTTTAATTTTTTTTTTTTTTTTTTTTTTTTTTTTAGAGAGGGTCTTGTTCTTGCCCAGGCTGGAGTGCAGTGACACAATCACTGCTCACTGTAGCCTTGACCTCCTGGGCTCAAGCAATCCTTCCACCTCAGCCTCCTGAGTAGCTGGGAACACAGACATCCACCACTACACTTGACTAATTGTTTTTATTTTTGTAGATACACAATCTCCCTATGTTGCCCAGGCTGCTCTCAAACTCTTGGGTTCAAGTGAGCCTGCTGCCTCCTAAAGTGAGATTATAGGCATGAGCCACTGCAAACAGCTGGAAA
>NW_016869721.1:0-1209 GCF_001698545.2 Rhinopithecus bieti | reverse complement strand
AGTATTCCTGCAGGCAGGCAGGTTTTCCCCAAATGGAGATCCATAGGGCCTAGGATCCTTCTATATCTTTTGTGCCCTCATTTCTTTTCTTTTTTTTTTTTTTTTTTTTATACTTTAAGTTCTAGGGTACATGTGCATAACGTGTAGGTTTGTTACATATGTATACTTGTGCCATGTTGGTGTGCTGCACCCATCAACTCGTCAGCACCCCTCAATTCATCATTTATATCAGGTATAACTCCCAATGCAATCCCTCCCCCCTACCACCTCCCCATGATAGGCCCCGGTGTGTGATGTTCCCCTTCCCGAGTCCAAGTGATCTCGTTGTTCAGTTCCCACTTATGAGTGAGAACATGCGGTGTTTGGTTTTCTGTTCTTGTGATAGTTTGCTAAGAATGATGGTTTCCAGCTGCATCCATGCCCCCGGATTTGCCTATTAATGGACATTTCACATAAATAGAATCATATACTATGGCATCTTTTGTGGCTGGCTTCTTTAATGGAGCACGGTGTGTTTGAGGGTCATCCATAGTGTGGTATGTATCAGTATTTCATTTTTAAAAATCACCTGGCCAGGCACAGTGGCTCGTGCGTGTGACTCCAACACTTTGGGAGCCCAAGGTGGGCGTATCACTTGAGGCCAGAAGTTCAAGACCAGCCTGGCCAATATGGTGAAACCCCATCTCCACAAAAAACACACAAAAATTAGCTGGGCATGGTGGCACACCTGTAATCCCAGCTACTCGGGAGGCTGAGGCAGGAGAATCATTTGAACCTGGGAGGCAAAGGTGGCAATGAGCTGAGATTGCGCAGTGCCACTGTTCTCCAGCCTAGGTGACAGAGTGAGACTGTCTCAAAAAAAAAAAAAAAAAGTCACTGAATAATATTGTATAATTATATAAATAAAATAATGTATATATTTTTTTTTTTTTGAGACAGAGTCTTGCTCTGTCGCTCAGGCTGGAGTGATGTGGTATGATCTTGGCTCACTGTAATCTCTGCCTCCCAAGTCAAGCAATTCTCCTGCCTCAGCCTCCTGAGTAGCTGGGACTACAGCCACGCACCACCATGCCTGACTAATTTTTGTATTTTTAGTAGAGACGGGGTTTTACCATGTTGGCCAGGCTGATTTTGAACTTCTGGCATCAAGTGATCCGCCGACCTTGGCATCCCAAAGTGCTGGGATTACAGACATGAGCCACTGCGCCC
>NW_016869720.1:0-825 GCF_001698545.2 Rhinopithecus bieti | reverse complement strand
AGGGTGGCAAAGAGAGCCCAGGATGAGCAGGAGTTCTGGAGACTTTGGCCTCTGCAGCCCCGGCCCTCACCTGGTACACAGTGGGCACGATCCAGTCATTGCTCTTGCAGAGGGTACAGATCTCAGCCACTTCCCAGGCGGCATAGTTGGAGAGGCCAAGCTCCACGAACTTGCCCTGCATGGGTGAGGCTCCAGTCAGAACGCAGTGCAGCCCAGACCAGAAAGGGGAGGCCCGGGTGGGGCCCCTGGGAGTGGGGCTATTCCCTGCTCCACCCTGGGACCGCCCTGGTACCTCTGCTCTCACCAGTAGGAACAGGATAAGGAGAGCAGCAGCGGGCCACCTCCCAGAGCTCAGGGGTCCCCTCACCTCCTGGTGCAGCTGGTGGCAGGCGCGCAGCGTCTCTTCCACCGGGGTGCTGCGGTCAGGTGCATGTAAGTAGAAGAGATCCACTCGGGGACACTGCAGCCGCTTCAGTGACGTCTCCAGCTGGAACCGGAGACTGTCAGGCTTCAGGGAGTTCCCAAACCATGGATTGGCCTTGGTAGCAATTTTCACTGAGAGGAGAGAGAAATGAAAATTCAGGGCTGGACGTGGTGGCTCATGCCTGTAATCCCAGCACTCTGGGAGGCCGAGGCGGGTAAATCACCTGAGGTCAGGAATTTGAGACCATCCTGGCCAACATGGTGAAACCCTGTCTCTACTAAAAATACAGAACTTAGCTAGGGGTGGTTGTGCACGCCTGTAATCCCTGCTAGGGAGGCTAGGCACAAGAATTTCATGGGCCGGGCGCGGTGGCTCAAGCCTGTAATCCCAGCACTTTGGGA
>NW_016869719.1:0-1210 GCF_001698545.2 Rhinopithecus bieti | reverse complement strand
GTGATGGAAATGTTTTACGTCTGTGCTGTGTAGTGTGGTTAAAATGTGGCTACTGTGACTAAGAAACTAAATTTTTTAATTATACATAATTTTAATTAAATTAAATTTAAGACTGGGCACAGTGGCTCACGCCTGTAATCCCAGCACTTTGGGAGGCCAAGGCGGGTGGATCACTTGAGGTCAGGAGTTCGAGACCATCCTGACCAACATAGTGAAACCCCATCTCTACTAAAATACAAAATTAGCCGGGCATTGTGGCACGTGCCTGTAATCCCAGCTACTCGGGAGGCTGAGGCAGGAGAACCGCTTGAACCTGGGAGGCAGAGGTTGCAGTGAGCCGAGATTGCACCACTGCACTCCAGCCTGGGCGACAAAGTGAGACACCATCTAAAAAAATAAAATAAAAAATTAAATAGCCACTCATGGCTACTTGGCCACCAAGTTGGACAGCTCAGTTCTATAACTACAATTTCACGGGGCATGGTGGCTCACACCTGTAATCCCAGCACTTTGAGGGAGGCTGGGGCTGTTGGATCACTTGAGCCCAGGAGTTCAAGATCAGCCTGAGCAACACAGATTCCGTCTCTGTTTTTAAATATTTTATAAAATTCTTTTTGAGATAGGGTCTCACTCTGTTGCCCAGGCTGGAGTGCAATGATGTGATCTTGGCTCACTGAAGCCTGGACCTCCCGGGTTCAGGCAATTCTCATGCCTCAGCCTCCCAAGTAGCTGGGACTACAGATGTGCGCCACCATGCCCAGATAACTTTTGTATTTTTAGTAGAGACAGGGTTTCGCCATGTTGCCCAAGCTGGTCTCGAACTCCTGGTGTCAAGTGATCCACCTGCCTCGGCCTCCCAAAGTGCTGGGATTACAGGTGTAAGCCACTGTAATTTTTATGTTGAAAAGAAAAAAATTCAAGAAGTTAGGTTACTTAGATATTGGAATTCCTGTGACCTTTTTAGAACCAGTGAATGCTCTAGCAATAATACTGACTTTGTGTGTTTTCTTTTGTTTGTTTATAAGCATTTTCTGAGCAACTGCTTCTTCAATAGTTAATGACAACGCAAAATGAAAGACACAGCTTCTGTTTTTAAGATCTATCCCTAAGGACTTGACAATTGATATAGGTACAGTGTGAAAAGTCCCATTATGAAATCATTTATAGGGTGATGTGAGAGACACAGAGAAGAGACTATGTGACTGTTTAC
>NW_016869718.1:0-2030 GCF_001698545.2 Rhinopithecus bieti | reverse complement strand
CCCTTCACACGTCAGCCTCTTGATAGCTGGGACTACAGGCGTGTGCCACCATGCCCAGCTAATTTTTTTTATTTTTTTGTAGAGATGGATGGGGTCTCACTATGTTACCCAAACTGATTTTGAACCTCTGGGCTCAAGTGATCCTCCCGACTTGACCTTCCAAAGTGCTGGGATTACACGCATGAGCCACCGCACTCAGCCAAAATCATAATTTTTATTCAAATATAGGATCCTATTATAATCTACATTTGGGCACAAAACTTTTTTTTTTTTTTTTTTTTGAGACAGAGTCTCATTCTGTCGCCCAGGCTGGAGTGCAGTGGCGCGATCTCGGTTCACTGCAACCTCCACCCTCCGAGTTCAAGCGATTCTCCTCCTGCCTTGGCCTCCCGAGTAGCTGGGATTACAGGCGCCTGCTACCGCACCTGGCTAATTTTTTTTGTATTTTTAGTAGAGACGGGGTTTCACCATCTTGGGCAGGCTGCTCTTGAACTCCTGACCTCGTGATCAAAGTGCTGGGATTACAGGCGTGAGCCACCGCGCCTGGCCAAAAACTTCTAAGAAATACATTTCTAGTTACAAAGTTAGTTGTTTCACAAAATCATTTTTAAAGTGTTAGATTAAAAAAAAAAAAAAAAGAATATAATGACAAATGTTAAAGGTCAATAAATCACCAATAATATGCCAGGTAGTACAGTACTGAGAACTGTAATTTAAGATTAATTATTTAGGTTTCACAGAACTATCAAACTGCAAAAAACATCCTAAATACTGGAAAGAGAACAACTGGCCTTTGTTGGACAAGCTCAAAACCAGGTTTAGAAATGAAAGAAGGATAAAATTTAAAGTTTAATCCTTGTTTTCTCATACAGTCTTTTAAACATTTTGCCTAGTAAAAGGTATTAATTTGTAAGGTCCACCTAACTCTAATGATACATGATAACACCTCTCAAGAAACTGTTTCTATAAGAAATTACAGGGAGCATGTGGTTTGGACTACTTAAGTTTCCTACTTGAGATAGAACAGTCCACTGGAATGAACACACTATAACGCAATACCACTCACTGAAATGCTTGGCCTGGTATCTGACACAGAGTAAGTAATAGTCAATAAGTGACATGGCCCACTAGCTTTCTCTTTTTCCTTTTTTTGTGGGGGGTGGGGAGGGGTAAAACGTGGGGACGGATCATATCCAAATTCCTTGGAGAAGAGGAAACATGCACACTTTGATAAAACCTGCCTCTCACCCTCATAAGGCTTGATATTTTTTCCTAGGAGGGCATATGGTACCCACTGCTCTCACTTGCCCACTTTACCATTACCCTTAAAAACTCTTGGCACAGAGCTGATACTCCTTAGTATAGAATACAAAGCCCTTCTTAATCTAGAGTCCTTATCCAGCTCTTCTAGCCTCAAATCTGGCCATGCAGATAAAACAAAACAAAATCTGATCCTTAAACCACTCAAACTTTTTTATTTTATTTTGTTTTATTTTTTGAGACAGAGTCTCACTCTGTCACCTAGGCTAGAGTGCAGTGGTGTAATCTCAGCTCACTGAAACCTCTGCCTCCCAGGTTCAAGCCATTCTCCTGCCTCATCCTCCTGAGTAGCTGGGATGACAGGCATGCGCCACCACGCCCAGCTAATTTTTGGATTTTCAGTCGAAATGGGGTTTCACCATGTTGGCCAGGCTGGTCTTGAACTCCTGATCTCAGGTGATCCACCTGCGTTGGCCTTCCAAACTGCTGGGATTACAGGCGTGAGCCACCGTGCCTGGCCTCAGACATATGTGAAATTAAAGCTTAATTTAAATGTGTGGAGAAGCACATTCAACATAAACCAAAAGATTTTTTTTTTTTTTTTTTTTGAGACGAAGTCTCGCTCTATCACCCAGGCTGGAGTGCAGTGGCCAGATCTCAGCTCACTGCAAGCTCCACCTCCCGGGTTCATGCCATTCTCCTGCCTCAGCTTCCCGAGTAGCTAGGACTACAGGCACCTGCCACCTCGTCCGGCTAGCTTTTGTAGTTTT
>NW_016869717.1:0-2481 GCF_001698545.2 Rhinopithecus bieti | reverse complement strand
AAAAAAAAAAAAAATCACCCCCAATTGAGAACTACTGGTTTAGAGCATAGTGGGGTGATTACCAGGCCAACTTTGTACCATACAGATAAGGAAGTCAAAGGCTAGGCACATTAAATGCCTTGTTCAACTGTACATAGCTGCACAGCTGGTTAATGACAGATCTAATTCAGAAAGTCCAGATTGTTTGTTTCTTTGTTTGTTTTAGAGACAGGGTCTCAGTCTGTGACCCAGGCTGGAGTGCAGAGGCACGATTGTAGCTCACTGCCTCGCTGCATCCTCAAACTCCATGCCTCAGCCTCAGGAGTAGCTAAGACTACAGGTGGGAGACAGAGGATCTCTCTGTGTTGCCCAAGATGGTCTCAAACTCCTGGCCTCAAGTGATCTTCCAGCCTCAGCCTCCCAAAGTGCTGAAATTACAGGAGTGAGCCACTGCACCTGGCCTGCCAGGCTCCATTGTAAAAGCTTTACATATCTGAAATCTTTTTGTCTTAAGACTGACCTTACTAGGTAAGTATTACTTCTTCTTCTTTCCTCTTCCTCTTCCTCTTCCTCTTCTTCTTCTCCTTCTTCTTCTTCTTCGAGACAGGGTCTTGCTCTGTCACCCAGGCTGGAGTGCAGTGGCGCACAGCTCACTAAAGCCTCAACCTCCTGGGCTCAGGTGATCCTCCCACCTCAGGCTCTCCAGTAGCTGAGATGAAAGGCACACACCACCATGCCTGGCTAATTTTATTTTTATTTTTTTGTAGAGACAGAGTTTTGTCATGTTACCCAGGCTGGTCTTGAACTCCTGGGCTCAAGCAATTCGCTCACCTCGGCCTCTCAAAGTGTTGGGATTACAGGAGTGAGCCACCACACCTGGCCTGTCAGGCTTCATTTTTAAGAGCTGTACGTATCTGAAATCTTTCTGTCTTAAGACCAACCTTATCAGGTAAGTACTACCTTTATCCCCACTTTATAAATGAAGAAACTGAGGCATAGAGGTCCAAAGTCATCTAACTCCTAAGCAGCAGAACTAGATGCAGCCCAGGAAGTCTGCTTCATGATCATTAAGGGGAAAGACTGAAGATGCTGAATCAGAAGGGAGGAAAAATGGGTCAGGGGCTGGAAATGACAGTTATTAGAGAATAACTGGCTGAGGTAACAGGGCAGCTAGACCTGGGGTATTAGGCAAATCCTTGGGAGAGGGGAGTTCTCACCTGGAAGGGAAAAGTTGGGCAGGGATGTTGGTAGGAAAGGATAGAAGTTGGAGGAGAGGAAGTTGGGAACTCACAGAGTGTATCCATGTAGGGACAAGATGAGGCTTCTATTGACCTTCTGAGTAGCAGAGAAGGAACTTCCCGACACCAGGCAGGGCAGGGTCTCTGCTGAAGACTGATACCAGTGAGCACCAGCCACTGATGTTAATATTTTCCCCTAAAAACCAACTGGAGAACCACTAGGGGTATACACACCACATTTTGCAAAATGTTGAGATCACTCCTCTCTGAAAAATATAAAGTGCTTTGGGTAACATTTTATGAATTTTCAAGACTTGTATGTTTCCATGACTAGTTCATAGACAAAATATACAACTTAAAACACACGTGATCTCCTAGTGCACAAACACACACACACATACACATCATAGCTAAATGAAAATACCAAGCATAGAACTGCTTTACCACACATTTTGCCAGCTCCTCATGTTTCTTCAACACTTGGCTTTACAAAAACAAATTTTCGGGACATGTTTTGTCTTTTACACTTTCCAGTTTTCACAGACCAAGATGTTAATAAAAGTAAACAACTTGGGTAAATCAGATGAGTGTTATCATATTTGTAAATATCAGGATCTCTAAGAAGGAAAAATGTCATGTTTTGCCCTTAGTGATGTAATAGCACTTATGTGGAAATTCACCCATAGTATGTTAAGTATGTAAACTGTGGTCATCCTCAACTTTACCAGGACTATCCAGGTACTAAAACTAACAATAATGAAAATATATTTTAAAGGAATACGTAAGTGATAAAATGTGAAGTGCAGCAGAGTAACTAAGAGCAAGTCCGTTACAGACAGATAGGTCTAAAACACCAGCATCATAGTATCATGTATTAGTATATATTGGTGTAACACATGACCATTACAGAGTTCTTGTGAGGATTAAATGAGATAGTGTTACATAACGGATTTAAGGAGCACAGTGCTAAATGTATTTTAGCTGCTATTGTCCTAGCATGAATAATAATAAATTTAATAACCTTCTTAGAAGTCTGTTTTCCTAACTTGGCTTTAATGAGTTTTAAATCCTGGCGCTAATTTCCATGTAGGCAGGTATATATTCATTCTGTTACCTCAAGGCTGACCTAATGGAGTTGAATCAGCAGTTCCCAGAGTGTGGTGCCCCAGTGCCTAAAGGTCCTAGAGTCTTTCAGAGGGCTACCGAGAAAATAACTATTTTTATAATAAGTGTAACGATTATATTCTAATGTTTTTTTTTTTTT
>NW_016869716.1:0-1312 GCF_001698545.2 Rhinopithecus bieti | reverse complement strand
TTGTGGTAAAATCCACGTAACATAAAATGTATCCCCTTGGCCTTTTCTGGGTGCACAGTTCACAGGCGCTGGGCACATTCGGTGTCCTGCAGCTGTCTCCTCCCTCGTCTCCAGAATTCTCCACCTTCCCCGGCTGATGTCTGTTCCCATACGACACCAACACCCCCGTCCCCTCCCTGTCCCTGGTGCTCTGCCCTTCCATGTGTGAGCCCAGGCCTGTGGCAGCACCACCTCCGGCGGATGGGGCAAAGCTCATGACCCCGGTTGCAGATGGGGAAACTGAGTCAAGGGGGGCCTAATGGTTAATTCTGATGATGAGTCCAGCCGTCCGTCCCTGGACTTAGAAGCCTGGGGCCTCCTCAGATCTGCCCTCCTCAGCCAGCTCCGGAGACATCTCTCCAGGCCACGCCGGCCACCGCCCCCTCCCACCCAGAAGGCGTGCCCGGGCTGGCAGCACCCACACGCTCAGGGGAACGGCAGGGCTGTTTTGCCTCCACACTCATCTGCACGATCCAGCTTCCCGGACCCCTGTGACGCTCCAAGAAGATGAGGAGGCAATAGCCGGCAGTTCACCAACAGAAAACACGGAACTGTCTTGTGCTAGCAAGACGGTCGCGTCACCAATCAAAGAAATGCAAATGGAAACAAGAGACCGTCCTTATCCTTCCCCCGGCACAGATTAAAACGCCTGATAACAGGAGGTGCCAGCCAGGGCGTTGGGAACGGGCCCAGCAGTTGGCAGGAGTGGGGAGTCGCACAGACACAGATGCTTCCGGAGGGCAGGTTGGCAGGCCCGGCCAGAGCCCTGAGGAAACCTGGCCCCTCTCCTCTCAGAATCTTCCAGGAATTCGCCCAACGCCTGGAGAAGCTTGTGGTGCTCAAGTGTGCGGTGAATTAGGAAAACCTGAAAATGCTTAAATGTCCACCGGTAGGGAGAGCGAAAGTAAATTAGGGTCCGTTTCACAGCCAGCTGCGACAGAGGGGAAGAACAGGGCAGGTCCACACTCACATCTTGTGAAGTACACGCGTAAGATTTCTAGCAGCAGCCAAGACGCACCTGCAATTCCAAAGCTAGCTGCCTACAGAAGTCTCGGGTCACATCTGAAAGGGACAGTGGTTCCCTCTGGTAGTGACACTGGCCGGTTCCATCTTTTATCTACTTTTTTATTTTTGAGACAGGGTCTCACTCTGTCACCCAGACTGAAGTGCAGTGGTGTGATCTCGGCTCACTGCAACCTCCACCTCCCAGGCTCAAGTAATTCTCATGCCTCAGCCTCCTGAGTAGCTGGGATTACAGGCGTGCGCCACCACG
>NW_016869715.1:0-1307 GCF_001698545.2 Rhinopithecus bieti | reverse complement strand
AAAATGCATATTCTTAACATTAAATTAAAATACTTTTCATCTATTCTCTACCTAGTCCTTCATAATGAAATTTTAGAGACAAAATAATCTATTTAAAGTTTGGATTCCAGAGGAGGGATTAGTGTTATTGCTACCTTCATGCCAAAATAAGACTTAAGGATGATAAAGCAGAAATTTATGCCAAGGAAATTAATGTTGTTACTTTCAGTTCCAATTCTTACTTTAAGTTTTATAGCATCCCATTTTTCTAAAGTTTCCCTCCCTCTACTAAAGAGTGCTATCTTGCTACTCAGCAGAGAAATTCAGAAATTATTTCTATCAACGAAATATTCATTAGGCTCCTCAAATGTTCATTTTATTATAGATCCTACTTGCCTAAAACTTTGATTAATTTATGAAATCAGTTAGAGGGTTAGACAATTATAAAGAGCAATAGGTATTTCTTTAGAGCTATGCATCATATACACTGTACTCATCAGTGATTTTTGTTAAACAGCCCTTTTATAGGTATCATTGTTTTAAAACTTCCTCAAAAATAAGTGAAAGAATAAATTCTAAATTAAGCACAATAAAAGCAGACTTTCACTGACATATTTTTATACAGATAATTGAACTGACCTTGCCCACTACCCTCTTAAGTCCTGCCTCATGATATTGATGTAGCTAACACATTTGCTCGGTCACCTTGTACAGTTAAAATCCAGTCAAAACTTACTAACATTCAGTTAGCAGTGGACTGTAGTAACTTACTGGGAACAGCAGATCTGGAAAGTATTCAGGTTAAATGACATAAGTAGGAATCCTGAAATGACAAAAGGAAGTGCTGGGTATTCCCTGGATGACTGACAAAATGATAAGCAACAAGTTGAGATCTCCCAAGAATGGCAAAGTCAGTTTGACTGAAGTTCTACTCTAAGGATATAGACTAAGATGGTGAGGGAAGCTATAAATTGCAAGTTACAAAGAAGCTATTTCTTCTGATTCTGAGCTTACAGTCAAATATCTTCATCCTGGCAAGGTCTGCTACATTACATAACATTAATCAGTATTAATTTTTGGACCTGAGTAATCAACAGTTACTCATCTTTAATTGGAAATTTTCTCCTTAAATTTTTCTTCTTTTTTATCCTTATTAATTTTGGACACCTCATCTGCCTTAATTAAATATATACTTTTCAAAACCCATTTGGGCCATGACCAAGCAAATAGGGATTTCATTATGGAAACTAAATATAGATTTCTCTCATTTTTCAAGGAGTGTCACACAATAATTTCATTAATGCTCTTTACCCTGGATGAGAAACTTT
>NW_016869714.1:0-914 GCF_001698545.2 Rhinopithecus bieti | reverse complement strand
AACACCACACCCGGCTAATTTTGTATTTTTAGTAGAGATGCGGTTTCTCCATGCTGGTCAGGATGGTCTTGAACTCTCAGCCTCAGGTGATCCTCCCATTTTGGCCTCCCGAAGTGCTGGGATTACAGGTGTGAGCCACAGTGCCCAGCCAGCCCTATCTCTAAAGAAAAGGAAGGATCTTTGAGTAGGTGGTTATGGTGCCAACATGGGAATTTCAGGCAGAAGAAACAGCTAAAGCAAGAGCAGGAGGGCAAACGAGGGCAGTGGAAACAGATCAGTGGCTGGGAGTGAGGGGAAGAGGATGAAAACCCAGGAGAGAGCAGAGGACACTGTGTGTCCTGACCAGGGATTAGGGCTTTGTCCTGTGGGCCAGGGAGAGCCAATGACAGGACTCCCAAAATTTTGATTTCTGGCCGGGTGCAGTGGCTCACACCTGTAATCCCAGCGCTTTGTGAGGGTGAGGCAGGAGGATCACGTGCAACATCGCAAGACCCCATTTCTTAAAACAAACAAACAAACAAACAAAAACACCCATAACAGGAAGAGGTGCCTCTTGGGGCTGAGAACATCCACGTGTACCAATTTAGACCCTGAAATTACCCTGCTCCACAGGCAGGAAACATGGTCACAAAGAGGCCCAAAGGAGGCAGGCCTGTGACTCCACTCTGACACTCGTGAGTGCGCAGCTGGGAAGGGCTGTGAGAGGCAAAATAGCTGCCAATGCACAGTCCTCAGCCAAAGCCCAGGGCCCCCGCCACTGGAACCAACTCCTCTCCAGGCAGCAGTCACATCACTGGGTTTCCCCTCACCTTGCAGCGGAGAAGCGCTCCCATCCAAGGGGCCAATGCAGTCATTCTCACGGAAAATCATTTTGGTTTTGTTTTGGAGACAGAGTCTTGCTCTGTCACCGCGGC
>NW_016869713.1:0-824 GCF_001698545.2 Rhinopithecus bieti | reverse complement strand
GTTTGAGGCCAGGAGTTTGAGACCAGCCTGGGCAACATGGCGAGACCCTGTCTCTATGAAAAATACACAAAATAACCAGGCGTGGTGGCACACATCTGGAGTCCCAGCTACTTAGAAGACTGAGGCGGGAGGATTGTTTGAGCCCAAGGATTTGAGGCTACAGTGAGCTATGATTGCACCACTGCACTCTAGCCTGGGCAACAGAGTGAGATCCTGTCTCAGGGAAAGGAAAAGGGAGGGAGAGGGAGAGGAAGAGGGAGAGGGGAAGGGGGAGGGGGTACGGGGAGGGGAAGGGAGAGGAAAGGAGGCAGGCAGGCAGGCAGGAAGGAAGGAAGGAAGGAAGGGAGGGAGATAGGCACGGCGGGGTGGCTCATGCCTATAATCCCAGCACTTTGGGAGGCCAAGGCGGGTGGATCACCTGAGGTCGGGAAGGTCGGAAGGTCGGGAGTTTGAGACCAGCCTGACCAACATGGAGAAACCTCGTCTCTACTAAAAATACAAAATTAGCCGGGCATGGTGGCACATGGGCTCATGCTTGTAATCCCAGCTACTCTGGGGGCTGAAGCAGGAGAATCGCTTGAACCCGGGAGGCAGAAGTTGCGGTGAGCCAAGATTGCACTATTGTGCTCTAGCCTGGGCAACAAGAGCGAAACTCTGTCTCAAAAAAAAAAAAAAAAAAAGAGAAGAAAAGAAAAAGAGAGAGAGGGAGGGAGGGAGGGAAAGAAAGGGAGGGAGGGAGGAATGAAGGGGGAAATAAGGGAAAATATGAAGGGGAGAAGTAAGAAGTGAATAGGCATGGCTTTCTGGGGAGAGAGAAGCTGGGA
>NW_016869712.1:0-2036 GCF_001698545.2 Rhinopithecus bieti | reverse complement strand
TATTTAGGAACGGAATCTCGCTTTGTCGCCCAGGCTGGAGTGCAGTGGCACTATCTTGGCTCACTGCAACCTCCGCCTTCTGAGTTCAAGCGATTCTCCTGCCTCAGCCTCCAAGTAGCTGCAATTACAGGCATGCATCAGCACTCTCAGCTAATTTTTTTATTTTTAGTAGAGATGGGGTTTCATCATGTTGGCTAGGCTGGTCTCAAACTCCTGACCTCAGATGATCCACCTGCCTCGGCCTCCCAAAGTGCTGGGAATACAGGCATGAGTCACCACACCGGGCTTATTTATTTTTGACAGAGAGTTGTAGTGTTACCAGATGGGGGTGTCCTGTCCGGATTCTTGGCATTTTGAACAAATAATTGGAGAAAACGCACAAAGCAAGGAAAGAATGTAACAGCGAAAGCAGAGATTTATTGAAAATGAAAGCACACACCACAGGGTGGGAGTTGATGGAGCAAGCGGCTCAAAGGCCCGGTTACAGAATTTTCTGGGGTTTAAATACCCTTTAGATGTTTCCATTGGTTACTTGGTATATGCTCTATGTAAATGAAGAGGTAAAAGTGAAGTTACAAACTTATTTACTTGGTGTACACTCTACGCAAATGAAGAGGATGAAGTAAAATTACAAAGTCATTTACTTGGTGTGTGACCTATGCAAATGAAGAGGCTATTTCCTGTCATAGCTGAAGTATATCCCTTTGATTTAGTTCTAGGAAGTCCTTAGGTTCCCTGCTTCCAGGCCCTGTTCTCCTGCCTCAGTAGGAGACCAGAATATGCCACAATAAAATATGCCTCTTTGACATAGGATTAATTTGAGTTTATTACTTTTAGAAACCACAGACCTAGAAGTTCTGAAAACATAATAGTTATCCTTTTGTAAAGGAAATTTAAAGGAAATTTCCATTTATAAGGATCTCTCTCTCTCTCTTTGCTCCAGGAAGAGAAGGATGACTAAATCACTAGACATTCATCAATGGAGAAGTCAATGACTTAAATATGCATAACAAGTCTTATTCTTCTTTACTGTACTTTTCCTGGGTATCTCACCATAACTGGCCTTGCCTGCACCCTGATTTCTTTGTTTTAGTATTTGATAATATTTAAGCCAGAATTCAAAGCCACCTCTTTGAAATTTACTCATCTCTCTTGGTATCTTTTATGTATACATCAGGTATACATGTTAATAAACCTCCATTTGCTTTTCTCTTATTAATCAGTCTTTTACAGGGGTCCATCCCAATTAAGAACTATGAAGTTTAGAGAGAACATTGTTTTTCCTCCCCTACAGAGTTGTTGTATAGAAATACATATGAAAATATGTATAGATAAAAAGATATGGCATCATCTGTCACAGTCAAGAGGAACCTAAGGAGACATGATGACTAAATGTAATGTGGTATGCTGAATAACATCTTGGAACATAAAAAGGACATCATGTTAAAACTAAGGAAATCTGAATAAAGTGTGAAATTCAGTTAATAATGTCAGAGGCATTCGAACCAGAGTGACTCCATTTTTAATAGGTGCTGGTAAAATAAGGCTATGACTTACTGGGCCACACTCCCAGGAGGTTAGGCATGCATAGTCACAGGATGAGATAGGAAGTCGTTATGACATGTACACCATAACGACCTGTACAAGATACAGGTCATAACGACCCTGCTGATAAAACAGAATGCGGGGGCCAGGTACAGTGGTTCAAGCCTGTAATCCCAGTACTTCAGGAGGCCAAGTTGGGCTGATTGCTTGAGTTCAGTAGTTCGAGACCAGCCTGGGGAATGTAGCGAAACCCCATCTCTACTAAAAATGCAAAAATTAACAGGGCATGGTGGCATGAGCCACTTGGGTGGCTGAGGCAGGAGAATCGCTTGAACCCAGGAGGTGGAGGCTACAGTGAACCCAGATCACGTCACAGCACTTCAGCCTGGGCAACAAAGTGAGACCATGTCTCAAAAAAGCAAAACAAAAACAAAACAAAAATACAATGTGATAAAGAAGCTGTCTGAGACTGGATTAAGAAAATGTGGCAC
>NW_016869711.1:0-634 GCF_001698545.2 Rhinopithecus bieti | reverse complement strand
ATTAATATGAGTTTTTATAATGTTAACACTCCCTGTATTCGTATGCCTGCTTTACTTTGGAAATGGATCATGGAAACATTACTTGCTCAGATGTCACAGCTCCTTCTAAAAAAAGGGTTATAATCCTCTTCCCTAATGCCCGGGTGTTCAAAGCACCTTTGAAATCACATTTTTCTTCCTAACACCAAATCGGTACGATGATAATTCTAATTTTCACAATGGGCTGACAGATATAAATGATACCATCTTCAGTTTCAGTTAAAAAAACCACATAAATATAACTCATTAATTTTCTAGGTTCTGATCAGAACTGTCTTTATACTTTCCACAGTAGACTCTAAGGTTAATGAAAAATTTTCTGAAGTAGTATTCATAAGTACTATACATGTTGGAGAAACAATATAGCATAGTGAAACAAAAATTAATTTAGCCAGGAAAGCTAAGTTTATATCCCTTACAGGAAAGTGGTTATAAGAGGCTGACTTGCCAGCTGTGTATCTCTGGGAAAACCGCTTTGAGAATGAAATGAGATAACTTCTGTAAATTCATTTCGTACGTATATAGTAGTAAAAGCGGTATGTTAGTGTAAGTTAGTGTCTTGTTATTTGAATTAATATTTTCAGCAGATGTTTTC
>NW_016869710.1:0-354 GCF_001698545.2 Rhinopithecus bieti | reverse complement strand
CATCCATCCATCCATCCATCCATCCATCCATCCATCCATCCGTCCATCTGTCCATCTATCCATCCATCCATCCATCCATCCATCCATCCATCCATCCATCCATCTAAACATTTATCCATCCATCCAAACATCCATCCATCCATCCATCCATCCAAATATCCATCTGTCCATCCAAACATCCATCCATCCATCCATCCATCTGTCCGTCCATCCATCCAAACATCCGTTCATGCATCCAAACACCCATCTATCCTAACATCCATCCAAACATCCATCCATCCATCCATCCATCCATCCATCCATCCATCCAAACATTCATCCATCCATCCATCCATCCATCCATCCATCCATCCA
>NW_016869709.1:0-2035 GCF_001698545.2 Rhinopithecus bieti | reverse complement strand
CATGGTCTTGTTCTGTTGCATAGGCTGGAGTGCAGAGGTGCAATCTCAGCTCAGTGGCAGCCTCAAACTCCAGGACTTAAGTAATCCTCCTGCGTCAGCCTTCCAAGTAGCTGGGACTACAGATGTGTGCAACCACGCCCGGCTGTTTTTTGTTTTTTGTTTTTTGTTTTTTTAATTTTATTTTTTGTAAAGACAGGGGTCTTGCTATGTTGCCCGGGCTGGTCTCAAACTCCTGGGCTCAAATGATCCTCCCACCTCAGCCTCCCAAAGTGCTGGGATTACAGGCGTGAGCTACTGCACCCATACACGAAACACACTTCTAAATAACCTATAGTCAAAGAAGCTATCATCATGAAATTAGAAGGCATTTTGAACTGAATTAACAAAAATACCACAAATCAAAATGTATGCAATACAGGTAATGTAGTAGAGGGAAATTTCTAGCCTTAAGTATACATTTTAGGAGAAATGAGGCTAAAAAATTTACATCCATCTCAAGAAGCTAGATAAAGCAAAACAAACACAAAGAAAACAGAAGAAAGGGAATATTATAGATAAGCACATATACGTATAAAATTTTAAAATGACACAATGGAATATAATAATAATAATCTAAAATCTCTCCACAAACAAAATGCTGGTCCTAGAGATGCCTTCAATGGCAAATTCTACCAAGCATTTGACGGGTAAAAATAACACTAATCATAGCATGAACTCTTCCTGAGAATAGAAAAGAAATACGCCCCAATTCAGATTATGAGATTAGCATACCCTTGATACCAAACCCTAAGAATGGTAATTCTAGAAAGAAAAATACAGGCTAATCTCACTAGCAAATATATTATGGAGAAAAGTCCTAAACCATATACTGGCAAACCATATCTGGCAATGTAGGAAAAAGAAAATACTGGCCAGGAGCAGTGGCTCACGCATGTAATTCCAGCACTTTGGGAGGCCAAGGCGGGCAGATCACTTGAGCTCAGGCATTCAAGATCAGCCTGGACAACATGGTGAAACCCTGTCTCTACTAAAAAAATACAACAAAGGCCAGGCGTGGTGGCTCATGCCTGTAATCCTAGCACTTTGAGAGGCCAAGGCAGGCAGATTGCATGAACTTAGGAGTTTGAGACCAGCATAGGCAACACAGTGAAACCCCATCTCTACTAAAATACAAAAAAATTAGGAGGTTGCAGCCAGCCAAGATCATGCCACTGCACTCCAGCCTGGGTGATGCAGCGAGAATCTGTCTCCAAAAAAAAGAAAAGAAAAGAAAAGAAAAAATACAAAAATTAGCCAGGTGTGGTGGCATGCACCTGTAATCCCAGCTACTTGGGAGGCTAAAGCGGGAGAATTGCTTGAACCCAAGAGGCAGAGGTTGCAGTGAGCTGAGATGGCAGCACTGCACTCCCACCTGGGCAACAGAGCCAGACTCTGTCTGAAAACAAACAAACAAAAAAAGAAGATACATTATAGCCATGTTGGATTTATTCCAGAGATTAAGGTTTGTTTGCTTACCTTTGTTTGAGATATCAATTAATGTAATATTCTGAAGTAATAGACTAGAAGAGAAAAAAATATGATCATTCCAATAGATGTACAAAATTATTAAAATTTAATATCATGTGATTGAAAACAAGTCTTAACATACTATAAGTAGAAGATAATTTCTTTAACCTAACCAAGTATATCTAACAAAAATCTGCAGCAATCATACTTGATAGTGTAACATTGAAAGCCTTTCATTTAAAATTAGAAAAAGATGTCTGCTGTCACTACTTCCATTCAATACTGTATGATGGCTCTACCCTTTGCATAAAAGCAAGAAAAAGAAATAAAAGGCTTAAAGTTTGAAAAGGAATAAAAAACAAAAGGACATTTTCATGAGTACAATTATGAACTAGAAAATCCAAGAGAATCTACAACTAAATATATAGAATTTAGCAAGATTTCTGGCAATTCAATATTTTGAAAAACCAAGTATGTGTCCCATATTCCAGCAGAAAATTGATATTAAATTCTTAAAATATACTTTTCT
>NW_016869708.1:0-467 GCF_001698545.2 Rhinopithecus bieti | reverse complement strand
GATGCTTATGATTAATAAAACTTGATATTTTTAATTTGAAACAGAACAAAAATGTTTTTCACACATTGTGTTTTCATAGCAGATTTACATAAAAGTAACTTAGAAGCATTTCTCTTTTCATATGCTATATATATCCTTTACACATTTTATATATATAATTGAACTTATTATATGTACACATTTTGGTGTATATGTGATAATTCAAAATATGTATATTATTTGTAAACATCAAATCAGTGTAGTTGGGATATCCATCACCTTAAATATTTGTTTTTTCTTTATGCTAGAAACATTTGAATTATTCTCTTCTAGTTATTTTGAAACATACAATAGGTTGTTATAAATTATAGTCATATTACTGATCAAACAGGTTTCATTTTTTCTCTCAGATTGTATATTTGCACCTATTAATCTGCCTAGTATTTCAGATATTATCCAGTCGTATTCATTACATCATGAAATATATG
>NW_016869707.1:0-2036 GCF_001698545.2 Rhinopithecus bieti | reverse complement strand
TAGGCTCATGGATAAGGAGGGCTACTGTAATCCCCTGCCTCCCGTGAGGTTTGCATCAGGCCTGGCGTGGGCTCCTGAGACTGCTCCTGAAAGGGAAGGGGACTTTGGGCTCCTGGGAACTGCCCAGGAGGCAGGGCAGGGAGACCCCCAGAAGCTGCAGCAAGTAGCTGCATTCTCAGCTACAGGGCTGAGAACGAAGGAGAGGAGGATGAGCTGCCAGCTGCATGGGGCTGCATCTGGGCAGGGGGACAGAGGCAGGGCAGCACAGCCCCCGCCAGCAAGGCTGTCAATGAGGATCCAGGCAGAGAGCAATTTGCAGTGAGCCCACAAGGTGGCGGCCAGCTGCCCATCCCTCTGCACCCTGTGGCCATCCCCAGGTGAGCTGAGCGAAGTCCCTGGCTCCGTCACACCTTTTAAGGCAAAGGCAGCTCCTGCCACCACCTCCCTGTTCCCACTTGCTCAGAAATTCCCAGCAGGTATTTTTTCTTTTTTTCAGGAGGAATGGAATGAAACTTCTTGTTCTGTCGCCACAGGATTCCGGCGAGGCCTGTCTAGGGGTTCTGGTGAGAGAAAAGCGTGACAGGAAGCGCATGCCAGCAGGCACTTGGAGATGTACCCTTGGTGACATGCACAGGCACGGCAGCCACCCCACCCACCACAGGCCTCCGCTCGGGACAGCCGGGCACACGCACAACACAGATGAGGCCCAGAGACGTGGGGACCCCCAATAAACCGACTCCATGCTGGGGAGACAGGAGATCCAGCTGGGAATGAGCCCACATCATGAAGCGCCCCCCTCAGGAGCTCATACCCGAGCCCAGGAGCCTTGTCCTGCCCCAGGCCCTTCGTACTCACTGTTCCCTGCCAGGAGTGAGTGTTCCAGCACAGGGCTCCACGGGCAGGATCCTCGACACTCTTCAGATCTCAGAGAGGCCTCCCCGACCCCGCCCACATGACTCCATCCCAGTGACCTGTTTTATTTCCTCACAGCCGTCTTCACTTCTAAACTGCCTTGCTTTTTTCTTGACAGGATCTTGCTCTGTGGAGCACTCCAGGCTGGAGTGCAGTGGCGCAATCATGCATGGCTCACTGCAGTCTTGACCTCCCAGGCTCAAGCGGATCCTCCCACCTCAGCCTCCCAAGTAGCTGGGACTACAGGCATGCGCCGCCACACCCAGCTAACTTTTAAATCTTTTGTAGAGACAGGTCTCACTATGTTGTCTCAAACTCCTGGGCTCAAGCAATCCTCCCAAAGTGTCCCAAAGTGCTGGGATTACAGACGTGAGCCACCACACACGGCAGGCAAGGATGGGCTGTGTGGCTGTCTACAGCAAAGGCTCAGCCTCCAGTCAAGCCAGGCTGCCCGTGAGAAAGCCTTTCTGTGCACTTGGGCACATGTGGACAGGTACAGGTGTGACGCCAGCCTCTACTTGCAGCTTGCAGGTGTGTGTGTGTGTCCTGAGCCTGGGGGCAGACAGACTACCCCCAGGGGCCTTTGTTCTTTGCATCCCCACAACGGAGTACAGAGTCCTGGAGAGGCAGCAAGGCTCAGCCAGGACATCTCAGACCAGCAAACCCTTTCCTATCTGGGCTGGTGAGCAGCGGGGCTCCAGGCCCAGCCTAAGGGATGGGGAAGGGAGGGGACAGGCTGGCACCCCTGCCCACTCATCATACCCACCAGGACGAGATCGAACCGAGGAGACTGACAAGAGGCAGCACCCAGACCAGACAACCAGGTCTCACACCTGGCCCTGCCACTAAGGTGCCTGGTGGCCTTGGGACAATAGGTCCTGACCCATGCGGGGCATCTGGAGATTCTGATGCAGAAGGGAACCCTGCCCAATCCAAAACCCCTAGCAGGGCCCTCTTGCAGGGCATGTGCCGCACACTCACCCCCTGGTGGCTCCAACCTGAAGTGCAGCCCATCACCCAAGCCCAGGCTGCAGAGCCAAAGATGGGAGGGGCTGCAGGAAGGAGGGTTCTGCCTTGAGACCAACTGCCCCAAGCCAAGCTCAGAAGGGGCTGGAGCCATGCGG
>NW_016869706.1:0-1309 GCF_001698545.2 Rhinopithecus bieti | reverse complement strand
TGATTCTTCTGCCTCAGCCTCCCAAGTAGCTGGGATTACAGGTGCGTGCCACCATGCCCGGCTAATTTTGTGTTTTAGTAGAGACAAGGTTTCGCCATGTTGGCCAGACTGATCTCAAACTCCTGACTTCAGGTGATCCACCTGCCTTGGCCTCCCAAAGACTGGGATTATAGGCGTGAGCTACCGTGCCCAGCCAAAACAATTTTTTTTAAGAGACAGTCTGGCTGTGTCACCCAGGCTGGAGTGCAGTGATGTAATCATGGCTCATTGCAGCCTCAACTTCTCAGGCTCAAGAGATCCTCCCATCTCAGACTCCTGAGTAACTGGGACTATGGGTGCATGCCACCACACACAGCTAATTTGTATTTTTTGTAGAGACAGGGTCTTGCTATGTTGCCTAGATTGGTCTTGAACTCTTGGCCACAAGCAATCCTCCCACCTAGGCCTCCCAAAGTGCTGGGATTACAGGTATGAGCCACTGTGCTTGACCTATGATGTCTTTTAATGAACAGAAATTATTTTATCAAATGTGCCAGTTTTGTTTTTTTTTTAATCACAAGCTTACTGTTTCAAAAAAAATGTCAGTCTTTTCTTTGTGGTTGCATTTTCTGTATTTTGCTTAAGAAATCTGTCTCTACCCTGAGATCATAAAATATTCTACATTTTCTTCTAAGAGTTTTAGGGATTTATTTTCACATTTAGGACTTTGATCCACCTATAATTGAGTTTTTATGTGTTAAGGGGTATTGTCTTTCCAATTTGGATAGCCAATTGTCCCAGCTTTATTTATGAAATAAATTGTTCTTTGCCCATTAGTCTTCAGGGCATCCTCCACCAGAAATCAGGTATTCTGGATCCATATATGGATCCATTTTGAGGTCCTTCATTCTGTTCCATCATTTGTTTGTCAATCTCTATGTCATTTTCATACTGTCTTAATTGTGGTTATTTACAGTACATCTCAATATTTGGAGGTCAATTACCTGCCCAGAATTCTGCTTTGGGCAAGTCTTAGTCTTTCTTGGTCCCTTGCTCCTTCATATAAATTGAAGTTTCAGCTTGTCAAATTATATTAAAAACTGCTTGGGGCTTTTGGTTGAAACGGCATTCGGACGCTGGGCACGGTGGCTCACATCTGTAATCCCAGCACTTTGGGAAGCTGAGGTAGGCAGATCATGAGGTCAGGAGTTTGAGACCAGCCTAGCCAATATGGCAAAACCCCGTCTGTACTAAAAATACAAAACTTAGCCGGGCATGGTGGCACACACCTGTAGTCCCAGCTACTTGGGAGACTAAGGCAGAAGAATTT
>NW_016869705.1:0-1114 GCF_001698545.2 Rhinopithecus bieti | reverse complement strand
TCTGGCTCTGTTGCCCAAGCGCAGTGCAGTGGCACAATCACAGCTCACTGCAGCCTCGACCTCCTGGGCTCAAGCCAATTCCTCCCACCTCTGCCTCCTGAGTAGCTGGGACTGCAGGTACACACCACCACGCCCAGCTAATTTTGTATTTGTTGTAGAGATGGAATCTTGACATGTTGCCCAGGCAGCTCTCAAACTCCTGGGCTCAAGCAATCCTCCCACCTCGGCCTCCTAGAGTGCTGGAATTACAGGTGTGAGCTACTGCGCCCAGCCTCCACGGGTTGTATTAACTGGTACCTGAGACCTACACGGCTCTCAGAACAAGTTCCCAGCCCTTTGCTGATTGATACGGGGCGGAGGAGGGTGTGTTCATGAAATTTCACACGTTCATGATTGACTTTCTTCATGGTCATATTATTGCACCGGGAAAGCAGATCCCGTGCTCACAGTGCAGGTGCCATGGGGAGGTCATGACACAGAACAAATCAAAGGCACATTCCACACTGTCCGTTGAAATGACTCAAGACACATTTACGCTTATGCACGGGTGTAACATCTGATTAAGCAAAAGATATCAAACTTGGGTGGCCCTCAGACCACATGTGGTGTTTGTTTAAAATGAAAGACCCCTCACCCCAGATGATTAGGATACGCCACAGAGTTAGAAAACCGTGAATACAAGCCACTGATGATATAAAGCCCAGGAAGAAGCAGGGAAACAGCATAATCAGATGGGGTGAGTGAGATGAAGGAAGGCTTCCTGGAGGAGGAGGCTGGAGAGCTTATTTGTGGAGGAGATGATGGCAATAGGTGAATGGGGAGGCCAAGGGCCCTCACCTCTGTGCCAGGAAGAAAAGCAGACAGCGTGGGAGCTGGAACTGGAGAGGCCTAACAGGGGCGTGGGTTTAAATGGTCCCGTCCCTCTGTATGATAAATGTACCTGACAGCAATCACTTAGGCACACCCTGAGAATGGCCCTCTATGACCAAGGCACCCGCATGGGGTTCAGGGTTCCAAGCTAAGGAATCCAGGAGAGGCCAATTGGAGATCTGTTCCTTATCTACGAGGAACATCTGAGCAGTTTCCCTGCCCCGCCCCCGCCACTGCATGCACA
>NW_016869704.1:0-2036 GCF_001698545.2 Rhinopithecus bieti | reverse complement strand
CTCCTGCCTCAGCCTCCAGAGTAGCTGGGACTACAGGCGCCCGCCACTAAGCCTGGCTAACTTTTTGTATTTTTTTTTAGTAGAGACGGGGTTTCACCGTGTTAGCCAGATGGTCTCGATCTCCTGACCTTGTGATCTGCCTGCCTCAGCCTCCCAAAGTGCTGGGATTACAGGCGTGAGCCACCGCGCCCGGCCTATTATTCCCATTTTATAGACAAGGTACATGAAGTCTAGAGAGGTTAAGTAACTTGTCCAATGTCACCCCGTTGGCTGAGGCAGAGGCACAAAGGGAGCAGCCCACACACTATTTTCCGGGCAGCTATGGAGCCTGGCCTCTGTCCATGGGGCCAGGGCTTTAAGGGATGAAGCCGGGCTGCTCCAGGGGTCCAGGGAGCCCAGCCTGCCTCCATCCCTGGTCTCAGGCTTGCTCGGGAACTGACGGAGGCGCCCCTGGACCTCCATCTACCGAAAGGCCCCTACCCTTCTGTGGAGCAGTGTTTCACGCGTCATTTCTAGGACTGGGCTTATGACTCCTGTTCTTCAGGGCTTGGGTCCTGCCTTCTCAGTCATCCCAGGCCAGGGCTAGAGTTAGTGACTCTGATTCTGTAGTCCCTTCCTGAGCCTTCCTTCGGAGCCATCACTTAACCCAGCTGGGGCCAGTAACTGCTGTCTCCCCTCCCCCAACCCCAGCTGTGAACGTGTCCCCACGGCCTCGGCCTCCTCTCAGCCCTGCTCCACTCAGCCTCCAGCCAGACTATCTCTGTCAGGCCTTCATCTCCCCATGCGTCAGAGAAGGATGACTGCCCGGCACCCTCCCACTCCCAGCGTCAGCCTGGGAATTGGGGCATGCTCCTGGGCTGCGCCCGATATACACGGTGTGCAGCTGTGGGCTGCCTCCTGATCACCGGGTATCTCAGGAGGTTTCTGAGGTTGGGGATGGGGGTGGCCCTCTCCTTTGGACTTGAGGCAGTGGCCCCAGGACCAGCAGGGTCACGGGGCTCAGCACTCCCTTCCAGCTCTTTCCCACAGAACATCCTGGCTTCAGGGATTCCCATCACCTCGGCCAGAGTTCATCGGAAGTCCCCCTCCCTCATCCCCTGGAGGGAGGCGAGGAGAGAGACCAGGGTCATCTGGCTGAGCCGGAGGAGAAGGCTCGGGTTCTGGGGAGGCGAGCCTGGGTGCGGCAGGGTCCCGGGACAGTTGGCATGGGGGTAGGTGCAAGTGTAGAATTCCACATAGGGCCTCACAGCTTTGGGGGCCATGAGATGACAGTGTCACCAACATCAGCGATCATCACCTCCCATCCAGAAGCCGAAGAAGCAGGGCCCTGCCACAGGGAGCCAGGCTGGCTCTGCTGGGGGAACCGGCAGAAGAATTACAAGGAACCAGATGTGGTTCTTTTTTTTTGAGACGAAGTCTTGCTCTTGTTGCCCAGGCTGGAGTGCAATGGCACGATCTTGGCTCACTGCAACCTCCAACTCCCGGGTTCAAGCGATTCTCCTGCCTCAGCCTCCCGAGTAGCTGGGATTACAGGTGCCCGCCACATGCCCAGCTACTTTTTGTATTTTAGTAGAGACAGGGTTCGCCATGTTGGCCAGGCTGGTCTTGAACTCCTGACCTCATGATCCGCCTGCCTTGGCCTCCCAAAGTGCTGGGATTACAGGCGTGAGCCACCGTGCCTGGCCCAGATGTGGTTCTTTAGAAGAGGCCCCAAAGCCCTCTTCTCTTTCTTCTCTCTCCTTCCTCTGACTGCAGCTGAACTGCCCAGGTTCTCCAGTCAGAGAGAGCCAATGTGGCCACGCTGGCCTCTCCTGAAGGTCTCACTCTATGGGCAAAAGCAGCCCTCTGGTATCAGTCATATGCAGAGTCACCTGCCAGCTGTCACCAGGAGGATGGGAACATGTTTCCTAGGCTGGAGACAGGGGCACTGCTGAACACTTGCAGAGCAAGTAGGAAGGAAAGAGGGAGGGTAAATGGAAGGAAGGAAGGAAGGAAGGGAGGGAGGGAGGGAGGAAGGAAGGAAGGGAGGGAGGGAG
>NW_016869703.1:0-1887 GCF_001698545.2 Rhinopithecus bieti | reverse complement strand
AATAGTAAAGATTCTTGATTTTAAAAAAAAAAAGGATTCCATATTAAAGACCATTTTTGTCTACTCCGGTCTTGCTATACTGCCTGGGCAGGTTTTGCTTCATAAAGTCCTTTTCTCTGTGCACAAGTAAAGTGGGCTATTCTAAGGATATAACAAGACTTTTTTTAAATGTTATACTCTATTTTTTTCTTTTCTTTCTTTTTTGAGACCGAATCTCACTCTGGTACCCAGGCTGGAGTGCAGTGGCGTGATCTTGGCTCACTGCAACCTCCACCTCCCAGGTTCGAGCGACTCTCCTGCCTCAGCCTCCCAAGTAGCTGGGATCACAGGTGTGTGACACCATGCCTGGCTGATTTTGTATTTTTAATAGAGACGGGGTTTCTCCATGTCAGTCAGGCTGGTCTCCAACTCCTTACCTCAGGTGATCCACCTGCCTTGGCCTCCCAAAGTGCTGGGATTACAGACGTGAGCCACTGTGCCTGGCCAAAATGTTATACTCTCTAATATTACTGGGAGAAAAAAAGAAACACATTCACTCCCAAATCCAGGTGAGGCCCTGATTAGGGAGCAGTGTTTACCATGCAGTTCTTGGGCACTCTCTAGTAAGGGCACCCCCAGGACATAGGAAGGAAGCCACACGGTTTTGGCCCAGCAACTGCTTACTCTGCCTACTACCCTGCAGTTGTCTCTTTGAGGAAGACATAATAACTGTGGCCTTCATCATCATTGGCTGAAAGAAAATCTCTTTGTTTACAAAACTAAAGGCTAAGATAGAAGCTGTTACTTAAGGTCAGTGATCTCTTTCTCCTGGCCTCACTCAATGATTGGAAGGAGGATTATGGAAGGCGAACCATGCCAATCTTCGGGGGAACAATTTCCAGCCCTGTGACCATCACCCCTGTGACCATCACCTGTCTGCCCTCATCGCCACTACCTATTGTCTCTGAATGTGATATACTGGCCAAAGTGGGTGAGTATGGTTATTGCCAGGTAGCTGATTTTTTTTTTTTTGAGTCGGAGTTTCGCTCTGGTTGCCCAGGCTAGAGTACAATGGCGCAATCTCGGCTCACCGCAACCTCCACCTCCCGGGTTCAAACGATTCTCCTGCCTCAGCCTCCCGAGTAGCTGGGATTACAGGCATGCGCCACCACACCCAGCTAATTTTGTATTTTTAGTAGGAGTGGGGTTTCTCCATGTTGGTCAGGTTGGTCTTGAACTCCCAACCTAAGATGATCTGCCCATCTCGGCCTCCCAAAGTGCTGGGATTACAGGCGTGAGCCACTATGCCTGGCTGCCAGGTAACTGGTTCGCTAAGCCTCTCTTGTCTGATCTTATGATTTTCCCTCTGCTGGGCGTTCTTTCTTCTGGTCTATATTTCTCTGATCATTTTAAGATGAGCAGAAGTTTTCTAAAAACCTCCCCCTTCCCCAGCATCTATCTAATAGGTCCTACCATCTTCCACGTGACACACACTGTCCTGGGTCTAGGTGAAGTGGATTTGCAGACACCACTCTGGTAGACAAGAAGAAGACCTGAAGCACTGTTCCAAATATATGCTTTCCTTTTTTAGTACTACTTAGAGTCTGTTTTTTTTCCCTTTTAAAGGTAAATTTATATACAGTAAAATTCACTCTTTTTAGTGTACAGTTCTGTGAGTCTGATAAATTCATACAGTCATGAAATTACTACTATAATTGAAACACAGAAGAGTCTCAAAACCCCAAAAATACCCTCAGACCCCATTCTAATCAACCCCTCCCCCATTCCCAGCCTTTGACAAGTACTTATCTGTTTACTGGCCCAGTATTTTTGCCGTTTCCAGACTGTCATATAAATAGAATCATAGAGTATGTAGATTTTTGTGTCTGGGTTTCTTCATTTAGCTTA
>NW_016869702.1:0-826 GCF_001698545.2 Rhinopithecus bieti | reverse complement strand
GGCTCCGGCCCCTCACCTCAGGCAGCGGCGCGGCCCCGCCTGCCCCGAGCCCCCGCCTCCGGCCGAGCGGCGGCGGCAGCGACGGCTGCACGTACTCACCGCCGCTCGCTGACTCTCGCGCTTCGCCATGACTGAGGTGCCCCCGCCGCCCCCCGCCTTGACTGAGACTGACACACGCGGCTGGCCGGGCGGGGCGGCCTCAGGCGACCACCCGGCTGACAACGACCCGCCCGCGCATCACCCCACCAGTTGAGCAGCGGCCGCTACCCCGCTGTGCCCCCGGGCTTCTTCCCCACGCCCGAGGCGGTGGGTGGTAGCGGCGGGCGGCGGTGTCGGCGGCACTTACCGGCTGCGCGGCCAGGCCCCCCTGTCAGCGCGGGGCCGGGAGGGAGAGGAGGGAGGAGTGAACGGGCACCGCCTCCCCCGCGCCGCCACGCACCCGCCTGATTGGCTCAGTTCACTCCCCCAGCGCGACCCCACCAGCCCCTGCGAGCGGCACTCCGGCAGCACCGGCGCGCTATTTGCATATTTGTGCCCGCGCCGCTGATTGGCCCGGTCGCGGAGGGGCGGCCGTGACCGCCGCCGCTCCCGCCGCGGTTCCCGCAGCGTTGGGCTTCCCGAGAAGGAGCATCGCCCTCGCCCCTGCCCTTCCCTCCTGGCGCGGCCCGACCCAGGGCGGAGGGCGGTGAGAGGCGGGGTCGCCGCTCAGCTCCAACATGGCCCCGCCGCGCCGCCGACCCAATCGCTGGCGCGGTTACTCCCGGAGCCCTGGGCGGCCTCGGGGCGGGGAAGGCTTGGGGCCGGGCGCCCTCTGGCCGGAGCGCGG
>NW_016869701.1:0-1312 GCF_001698545.2 Rhinopithecus bieti | reverse complement strand
TGGTTTCACAGAAACAGTGTTCAAACACTGCCTTGTGAGAAAAGAGGTATAACTCCCTGAGTGGAATGCATACATCACAAACTAATTTCTCAGAAAGCTTCTATCCAGTTTTTAGCTGAAGATACCTCCTCTTTCACCATAGGCCAGAATGTGCTCCCTCTTGTGCCTTCGTGTATCCGTGCATGATGGAGTTTCCAAGCTGCGTTATATAAGAAAAGTTTCAACTATGTGAGATGAATCAATATATCTAATACAAAGCAGTTTCACAAATCTTCTTTCCAGTTTTTGTCTGAGGATATGTCCGTTTTCACCATCGCCGTCCCTATACTCCCGAATGTCTCTTGGTAGCTTTTTCTCCAAAAGGGATTCCGGAATCCTCTCTGTGAAGAAAAGTATATTTCTGTGAGTGGAATGCACATGTCATAAAGCAGCTCCTGAGAAAGCTTCTCTCCAGTTTCTACCTGAAGACGTTTCCGTTCTCACCGTAGGCCTCAAAGCACTCCTGAATAACCCTTTCACAATCTAATCAAAAGCAGTGTTATGATACTGCTCAGTGAAAATAGAAGCTTAACGGTGTTAGTGGAATTCACGTGACACAGCAGTTTCACAGAAAGCTTCCTTCTGGTTTATCTCTGAGGTTATTACCTTTTCAGGATATTCTAAAGAGCGTTTCCATATGTCCTTTGTCAGATTACACAGAAGGAACGATTTCAAACTGTAAAATCTAAAGAATGATTTAACTCTATGAGATGAATACAAACATCACAAACGAGTTGTGCAGAAAGCTTCTCTCCCATTTTCGATGGGAGACATTTCCTTGCTCATCACAGGCCTGCGGTTATCACTTACTATCCCTTTGCCTAACACTCAAAGACAGACTTTCAAATTGGGAACTGTAGAGTTAGCTTTAACCCTGTGAATAGAATGGACATGTCAGAGAGCAGTTTCGTTGAGTGCTTCTTTCTGTTTTTTATTGGACGACAATTCACTTTTTGTCATAGTGCTCAATGTGCTCCGAATATCACTCTTTTTGTTTTACAGGAACAGTGTTCGAAGTGTGCCTCATGAGAAGAAAGTTATAAATCCCTGAGTGGAATGCTCACATCACCAAGCAGTTACTCAGAAACCTTCTCTCCAGTTTTATCTGAGTATATTTCCTATTTCACCATACACCCGAAGGTGATCCCAAATATCCCTTCGTGGATGCATCCACGATAGAGTTTCCAAGCTGCCTTATGTAAAGAAAGCTTCATCTATGTGAGATTAATAAACATAGCAAAAAGCGGATTCACAGAAAGCTCCTTTCCAGTTT
>NW_016869700.1:0-631 GCF_001698545.2 Rhinopithecus bieti | reverse complement strand
GGAGTCTGGCTCTGCCGCCCAGGCTGGAGTGCAGTGGCCGGATCTCAGCTCACTGTAAGCTCCGCCTCCCAGGTTCATGCCATTCTCCTGCCTCATCCTCTCGAGTAGCTGGGACTACAGGCGCCCGCCACCTCGCCCGGCTAGTTTTTTGTATTTTTTAGTAGAGACGGGGTTTCACCGTGTTAGCCAAGATGGTCTCGATCTCCTGACCTCGTGATCCACCCGTCTTGGCCTCCCAAAGTGCGGGGATTACAGGCTTGAGCCACCGCGCCCAGCCAATAATTCTTTGTCATAGTCATTTTATGTTATAGAAATGATTATGGACATGCATGGATTTACTGGTTAGAATGTTCAACATAAAATTTTTTATGAAATTTAAATATTCAAATAAAAAACAAATTACATCTCCAATAATATTAGAGAAATTACATTTATGGTTTTGTGAAATTTAGTAAATGAATCCTAATAAAAGGAAAGATTTCATGAGACAGTAATGAAAAGAGGGTTAAAAACAGAATGTGCATTGTGATTGTGGTCCAACTTTATAAAATAAAATGAACATGCATATAAATGTCCAAAGGTCTGTCATTCTTTCATTTGTTTTCTGTCTGCATTTTAATATTATACAAGC
>NW_016869699.1:0-1108 GCF_001698545.2 Rhinopithecus bieti | reverse complement strand
ATTCATTTTGTATGCTGAGACTTTGCTGAAGTTGCTTATCAGTTTATGGAGTTTTGGGCTGAGACACGGGGTTTTCGAAATATACAATCATGTCATTTGCAAACAGAGACAACTTAACTTCCTCTCTTCCTATTTGAATACCCTTTCTTTCTATCTCTTGCCTGATCCCCTGGCCAGAACTTCCAATAGTATGTTGAATAGGAGTGGTGAGAGTGGGCATCCTTGTCTTGTGCTGGTTTCCAAAGGGAACGCTTTCAGTTTTGTCCATTCAATGTGATATTGGCTGTGGGTTTGTCATATATAGCTCTTATTATTTTGAGATATGTTCCATCAATATCTAGTTTATTGAGTGTTTTATCATGAAGGGGTGTTGAATTTTATCGAAGGCCTTTTCTGCATCTATTGAGATAATCATGTTGTTTTGTCATTGGTTCTGTTTATGTGATGGATTACAATTATTGATTTGTGTATGTTAAACCAGCCTTGCATCCTAGGGATGAAGCCAACTTGATCATAGTGGATAAGCTTTTAATGTGCCGCTGGATTCGGTTTGCCAGTATTTTACTGAGGATTTTCTCATCAATATTCATCATGGATATTGACCTGAAATTTTCTTTTTTTATTGTGTCTCTGCCAGGTTTTGGTATCAGGATGATGCTGGCCTCATAAAATGAGTTAGAGAGGAGTCCCTCTTTCTCTATTTTTTGGAATAGTTTCAGAAGGAATGGTACCAGCTCCTCTTTGTACCTCTAGAATTCGGCTGTGAATCCATCTGGTCCTGGGCTTTTTTTGGTTGGTAGGCTATTAATTATTGCCTGTATTTCCTAACATGTTATTGGTCTATTCAGGGATTCGACTTCTTCCTGGTTTAGTCTTGGGAGGGTGTATGTGTCCAGGAATTTGTCAATTTCTTCTAGGTTTTCTGGTTTATTTGTGTAGAGGTGTTTATAGTATTCTCTGATGGTAGTTTGTATTTCTGTGGGATCAGTAGTGATCTCCCCTTTATCATTTTTATCGTGTCTATTTGACACTTCTCTCTTTTCTTCTTTATTAGTCTGGCTATCAGTCTATCTGTTTTGTTAATGTTTTAAACAACTAGGTCCTGGAT
>NW_016869698.1:0-1212 GCF_001698545.2 Rhinopithecus bieti | reverse complement strand
CAAAATAGAATTTTTTTTTTCAGTTTTGTTTAAAAATTTATATGTAGTGAATGGTTATATTTCAGTGTCAGGATTATAGCTGATTTTTACATCTTATTAATTTTCTGTGCTTTCCAGATTTCCCACAATAAATATGCAGTATATTTATAACCAACATTTTTTATATATAGGGTAGGATATGGGCATATGTGTGAATAATTTCAAAACAGATACAGCTAAAAGTTTTACTAATAATATCATAGTGGAACATATTCCTTCCAAGTCATAAGAAAAGGAGAAAATAGTACACATTTTAAATTACAAAACCACTTATAAATCTAAATACTATAACTTTACAACGTTATACATAAATTTAGAAGTGAAACTTTTAAGTTTATATTTCCCCCAAATATTTAACAGTTGTACCTTTTACCATATTAATTTTGAACCATGAAAAAAATAGTTGAATTTGAAATTTGTCTAAATCCCTGAACTATGCTTCTCGTCCTCCCCTCCTAGTCCAATCTGTAGTAAGACCTTGGGATTCAAATAAGAAAACAAAGTGATACTTACTTATTATAGAAAATCTAACTTCCACTCCTTCTTTACGAACTCAAGCAAACTATACATACACACAGACACAGACAGACAGACAGACAGACACACACACACACACACACACACCACAAACACAGTTTTATTTATGGACTGGGATCATCCAGCCCCAAAAACATTATTTAAGGATGAACTATTGAAATGGATCCATAATAAGAAACAACTTTTATTAGCATTTTATAGCATAGTAGAAGAAAACATACGTTTGTAACTATAAATGACAACATATGTGCTGTCGATACATGTAAGAATAAGTAGAAAGATGCTACTTATTTTGCAGACTTGAAAAAAGACCACTAGCCTCAAATGAAAAAGTTCACTCTGTTTATGAAATAGAAAGGAAAAAAAATAATAAGGGAAGAAATTTATTTTAGTGGAACATTTACAATTTCCTAATAGCATCACATATTCTTTCTTATATAACTTTTCTGTTATTGTCACCTTTATGGTCAAAATCATTCTAAAAAAGACATGTCTAATGACTTTTTTAATGACTGCGAATGAACTTTTTTCCTTTTTGCATATACTTCCTATAACTCCTTTTAATTAATGAAAATACTTCAGAAAAAAACAAATAACTACCCTTTCCCACCCTCCTCCCAAAAAAAATCAAAGGAA
>NW_016869697.1:0-1214 GCF_001698545.2 Rhinopithecus bieti | reverse complement strand
AGCCACAGGCACCACTCAGACATAGGCACACACAGACTCACACACCCAGGCCTACAGGGACCCCCACACGCACACACACACACACAAACACGAGCACACACACCACCCCACGGGGAGGAAGGTGTGGGGGCAGCAGGGCTGAGTCCTGCAGGACAGAAGGCCCAGCCCAGCCAGCCTACAGTCTCTGGCTGAGGGTGGGTTTCAGCCAGATGGGGCCGGTTTGTTTGTGTGTCTGAGGAAGAGCCCTGTGAGAAGGTCTGGGGGTGTCTAGGGAGGCCTGGGCAGGGAGAGCCCAGAGGAGGCTGGGGCAGCTGGCAGGGTCTGTGAGGGTGCGAGAAGCTGAGGAACCAAAGGACACCTGTGAGGTGACGCCACGTGGCCTGGGAGGGGGCGAAGCCACTGGCAGAGAGTAGGCAGGAGGGCCGAGGCCTGTGTGGTGTGGGGAGGACCTGGGATGTGCAGGACCCCCTGGGAAGCAGCAGGTGTAGGTCAGCAGTTGAGGAGGGAGGGCCTCGGGCAGCAGCACTGCAGGGGCCGTGATGCGGAGGCGACATGCTCCAGCAGCCCTCCCCCTGCTCCTTCATGCCAGCCGCTCCACTCACTGGGGTCAGAGGTTGGGGTTTGGTCCAGGGGTGGTGTGTAGGTGAGGATGGCGGCTGTGGGGCAAGGCAGGGTGAGCCTATGGGAGAGGTTCGTGACTGTCTTGGGGCCTGGGGGCTGGTGCTGCTTACGGTGCCCATGGTGAGGCCAGGCCACACCGCGCTGGCTGAGAACCTGGGCTGCTTCGGCCCTGCAGTGGGTCCGCTCTTGTGATGCAGAATGCCCAACCATGCCCGATCAACGTCGTGTGAACTCACGACCCAGCACCACGCTGACCCTGTCTCCCACCCCAGGCCTGGCGAGTGGCTACTCCATGACCCCCCCAACCTTGAACATCACAGAGGAGTCACACGTCGTCGACACCGGTGACAGCCTGTCCATCTCCTGCAGGTACGGGGTCCCTCTCCCACTGGCAGGCCAGGGAGGCTGCAGAAGCCCAAGGCAGGAGGTGGTGGCTGAGGACCCAGACGGCAGCCCCTCCCAGGGCAGAGTGGCCTCGGGGCTGTGGAGTCTCCCAGGCTATGGGTGACTTTTGTCCTCCCCAGCCTCAACCATACACCCCCATCAGCATTTCTTTTTTTTTTCTCTCTTGGAGATGGAGTCTGGCTCTGTCT
>NW_016869696.1:0-293 GCF_001698545.2 Rhinopithecus bieti | reverse complement strand
CTGTGATTCAGGATCACTTCTCAGAGAAAAAGGGAAATGCCACAGTGAGGTTGGTCGATTTTAATTCAGTTGTTCAGAAGTACCACTTGTGTACAGAAGAAAACATTAAAATGTATTCCAAGGAGACACAGAGAAGTCACGAGGCTTATGTCCAATGTAAATTTATGGCTTAAAAAAGTAAATACTTAGAAGACAGCCAACACCATCATCGAAGCTATATGTGAAAAGAAATCAAGCTGTTTTCACTTCTTGGAAAAGATACATACATACATATATATATATATATATATATA
>NW_016869695.1:0-629 GCF_001698545.2 Rhinopithecus bieti | reverse complement strand
CAGTGATTTTGAAAAGCAAAACTTTTATTTTCGTGAAGACTAATTTATCAGATTCTTTCTTTTACTCATTATGCTTTTGGTATCATATGTAAGTAATCCTTGTCTAACTCAAGTTACAAAATATTTTGTGTTTCCTTCTAGAAGTTTATATAAGTTTTAGGTTTTACATTTAGGCATGTAATCTGCATTAAGTAAAAATTTTGTATATAATTCAAGGTATAGATTGACTTTATTGCATATTGATATCAAATTATTCTAGCACCATTTGTTGAAAAGATTAACTTTTTTGTTCACTGAATTGCCTTTGGACCTTGTTCAAAAAATCAGTTGACCATATAATGCATGGGACCATTCCTGGACTGTGTACTCTTTTTCATTGGTCTGTGTTTCTATGCTTTCACCAACATCACCCTTTTTGGATAATTAGAACTTTATAATAAGGCTTGAAACAAAATAATGTTAACAACTCCAATTTTGTTCTTCTTTTCCAAAATTGTTTTGGCTATTCTAGATAGGCTTTCCACATATGTTTTCAAATCAGCTTGTTAATTTCTACTGAAACTCCTACTGATAATTTGATTAGGATTGCATACAATTTAGGATTGAACTGATATTAATAATATTGAGTC
>NW_016869694.1:0-2034 GCF_001698545.2 Rhinopithecus bieti | reverse complement strand
TTATTTAGTAAGAAGAAATGAAAAGTAAACTGCTCTTGGAGAAAATGATTGTTTCTGGGAAATTTATAGTGCTGTAAACCCTCCTTAGTCTTCAGCACGTAAAGAATATACGATAGCTGCTCTAGTAGTCAGTTAGGAAAGGATCCTTTCAGAATGAGAGTAACTCATTTCACCTTTTCCCAAAAAGAAGATTTTAGCTGCTATTACTCCCTTGCTACTTTATGGTATAAACTATGTCAAGTCAGTTTTGGTTTGAATAGGATTAATTTTTCATCTCTCTATGATATATGACCTTGTTACTTATGTGTTATAGGCAGAAACGTGATTACAGAATTTCTCTGAAGTTGCCGAATGTCCTTGAAGAGTTCACCACAGATGAGCAGAAAGATGAGGAAGGAGAAGGAGAAAAGGAAGAACAAATTGTTAGTATCAGGCTTAGCTTTATGATTAACCTATTGTATCAATGTCTCAGGGAGTAATAGTTCATGCAGAAATCCAGTGAAGAAGGAAGAGAGCATGAGCCCAAAGAGGGGGCCCATTAGTGGACTCATGTACCAGGGGAATATAATTGCCATGCAGCATTAGGGGTCCAACTGAGGTCAGCATCATAGCGATTAAGAAGTTAAAGTGAGCCGGGCGCGGTGGCTCAAGCCTGTAATCCCAGCACTTTGGGAGGCCGAGACGGGCGGATCACGAGGTCAGGAGATCGAGACCATCCTGGCTAACACGGTGAAACCCCGTCTCTACTAAAAAATACAAAAAAATTAGCCGGGCGAGGTGGCGGGTGCCTGTAGTCCCAGCTACTCGGGAGGCTGAGGCAGGAGAATGGCGTGAACCCGGGAGGCGGAGCTTGCAGTGAGCTGAGATCCGGCCACAGCACTCCAGCCTGGGCGGCAGAGCGAGACTCCGTCTCAAAAAAAAAAAAAAAAAAAAAAAAAGTTAAAGTGAGCCCAGTTGGCGTATTTATACAAGAACAGCTGTAGGGTTGGAATTTCCTGGGTTGGGGTGTAGCCGAGCATGTTGATAGAGGGAGAGTTGGGCAGGGCATAGACGCAGGGATGGGGTTATGATGACTAGCTGTGGAATTTCAGCTGGGACTGAGTTACCTGAGCTCATGGGTGGGACACTGGGCAGTGACAAGTGCTCCATTCAATAGGCATCAGGTCGTGACAGATTCCTGAGCTGTAGTACTGAAGTGAGTGACCTACAGTGGCAGGAAAGTAGTGGCTGTATGTTGGGAAGATGGAGAAACAGCTGACTGCAGTGGTCAAGGGCTGGGACTCTGGAGCCCCACTGCTTTTGATCCAATTCCAGTTTGACCATTGCTAGCTCAGGAACCATGGGCAAATTATTGTATCTCTGTGCTAAAGTTTCTTTATATATGAAAGGAGACATGGTAAGAGTACCTACTTCAGAGTTGTTTGGAGGATTAAAGGGTTCCTATGTAACGGGTTTATTTAAATTTTTCAGGATGCGATCTGGCCCATGGTTGCTGTTTATCAATGCTATTATTAGTATTATGTAGGCATTACGGTCATTGGGAACGACAAAATGTAGGGGATGACTGTGTGTGCCACGTAGTGGAGATGAGAACACTGTTGTTGGAGATTAGGTCAAGGTGCAGAAAAACAGTCATTAATGGAAGGTTCATCTATGTACATATTGAAATGACCAAGATTTAATACGTGTTTAAAATCTTAATAAGAAAGAATGTTTCTTAGTTAATTTCTGTATAGATCTTACCTATCTGTGGTCAACAAATTATAGGGAAGGTCATCAAATACTCTTCATTTGAAATCAAGAATTGGGATGTGCATGTTGAATATGTACAAGAAAGAAAATTCTTTACTCCATTACTGATTAAAAAGGTTATCGTTTTAGCATATGACTGGTGAACACAATTGTTTCAAATTGGTCATAAACGTTGTCTAAAATAAAGTGTTCATAGGTATTGATTTAAAGAGTATTTCTTTAATGCAGAATTATGTTTTGTAAGTATTAAAATTTACCCAATTTTAATCACTTTTTTGTTTT
>NW_016869693.1:0-912 GCF_001698545.2 Rhinopithecus bieti | reverse complement strand
CTTCCCTGTGTCCATGTGTTCTCATTGTTCAACTCCTACTGATGAGTGAGAACATGTGGCATTTGTTTTCTGTTCCTGTGTTAGTTTACTGAGAATGGTGGTTTCCAGTTTCATCCATGTCCCTACAAAGGACATAAACTCATCTTATTTTTGGCTGCATAGTATTCCATGGTGTATATGTGCCACATTTTCTTTATCCAGTCTATCATTGATCAGCATTTGGGTTGATTCTAAGTCTTTGGTATTGTGAGTAGTGCTGCAATAAACATACATGTGCATGTGTCTTTATAGTAGAATGATTTGTAATCATTTGACATACATGTGCATGTGTCTTTATAGTAGAATGATTCATAATCATTTGGACAAATACCCAGCAATGGGATTGCTGGGACAAATGGTATTTCTGGTTCTAGATCCTTGAGGAATTGCCACGCCATCTTCCACAGTGGTTGAACTAATTTACACTCCCCCCCAGCAATGTAAAAGTGTTCCTATTTCTCCACATCCTCTCCAGCATTTGTTGTTTCCTGACTTTTAGTGATCGCCATTCTAACTGGCGTGAGATGGTATCTCATTGTGGTTTTGATTTGCATTTCTCTAATGACCAGTGATGATGGGCTTTTTTTCATACGTTTGTTGGCCGCATAAATGTTTTGTTTGAGAAGTGTCTGTTTATAACCTTTGGCCACTTTTGATGGAATTGTTTGTTTCTGTAAATCTGTTTAAGTTCTTTATAGATTCTGGATATTAGCCCTTTGTCAGATGGATAGATTGCAAACATTTCCTCCCATTCTGTAGGTTGCCTGTTCACTCTGACGATCGTTTCATTGGCTGTGCAGAAGCTCTTTAGTTTAATTAAATCCCATTTGTCAATTTCGGCTCTTGTTTCCATTGCATTTGGTGTTTTAGTCA
>NW_016869692.1:0-270 GCF_001698545.2 Rhinopithecus bieti | reverse complement strand
CCACCTCTTCTCCTCCAAAGGATTGCAGCTCATCATCAGCAGTGGTGCAAAGCTGGAAGGAGAATGACTTTGATGAGTTGACAGAAGTAGGCTTCAGAAGGTCAGTAATAACAAACTTCTTCAAGCTAAAGGAGGATGTTTGAACCCAGTGCAAGGGAGCTAAAAACCTTGAAAAAAAATTAGATGAATGGCTAACTAGAATAAACAGTGTAGAGAAGACCTTAAATGACCTGATGGAGCTGAAAACCATGGCATGAGAACTACGTGACA
>NW_016869691.1:0-270 GCF_001698545.2 Rhinopithecus bieti | reverse complement strand
AAAATGGTGGATCACGTTAGACCCACAGAAAGTGAGGTGAAACACTATCATTGTCACCATCATCCCCATGACTGAGCCACCAGCCCAGGTCCAGGCCACAAGACCGGCACAGTCACGGGGGCTCATGAGCACGTTGTAACGCAGTGGGTGGCAGATGGCCACGTAACGATCATAGCCCATGACCATGAGAAGGAAGGAGTGAGTGAAGCCGAACATGAAGGAGAAGAACATTTGGTTGGCACAAGACACAAAGGTGATGGAACGATGGGT
>NW_016869690.1:0-270 GCF_001698545.2 Rhinopithecus bieti | reverse complement strand
GGAGCCGGGGATGGGGAGGGATGGGGCAGGTGTTGTGGGACACAGACACAATCTGGATGTGTGAGAAGTCCTGCTGGGGTGGGGTATTAGGTGCGGAAGATACTGGGGAAGCTGGGTTGAAAAACCAGATGAGTGGTACCAGGAGCTGTAGGAAGCCTTCTGCCTGCCTTGAGGTGGGCAGACGGTAGCCCACTACTGGATTCTTCAATCCTGTGTCGGTTTTATAGTGTGGTTTCATGTAGCCTGGGAGAGCGAGCAAGTCGCTGACCC
>NW_016869689.1:0-915 GCF_001698545.2 Rhinopithecus bieti | reverse complement strand
TATATATATATTTTTTTTTTTTTTTTTTGAGGGAAAATTAAAAGCTTATATACCTTAACTGAGTACAGTGGCTCATGCCTGTAATCCCAACACTTTGGGAGGCTGAGCTTGAGCCCAGGATTTTGAGACCAGCCCAGTTAACACAGCAAGACTCTGTGTCTACAAAAAATTTAAAAATTAGCCAGGCATGGTAGCTAGCTAGTCCCAGCTACCTGGGAGGCTGAGGCAGGAAGATCGCTTGAGCCCAAGAGTTAAAGGCTGCAGTGAACTATAATCATGCCACTGCACTCCAGCCTGAGTGACAGTGAAACCCTATCTCAAAAAAAGCTTGCACCCTGGCTAACAAATGAGTTCTCACTCACAGCATCCAAACTAATATGCTCTGAAAACTTGCTTACATTGAATACAATAATTGCTTTGGTAGTCTACCTGTGAAGGGGTGGCCTGCCCCTCCACACCTGTGGGTGTTTCTCGTTAGGTGGAACGAGAGACTTGAGAAAAGAAATAAGACACAGAGACAAAGTATAGAGAAAGAAAAGTGGGGCCCAGGGGACTGGCGCTCAGCATACAGAGGACCCACGCCTGCCCCGGTCTCTGAGTTCTCTCAGTATTTATTGATAATTATCTTTACCATCTTAAAGATAAGGGAATGGCTGGACAATAGGATCATTGTAGGGAGGAAATCAGCAGTAAGACATGAACAAAAATCCCTGTGACATGAATAAGTTTAAAGGAAAATGCTGTGCCTTGAGATGCATATGCAAACTCTCCATAAACCTTTTAGCAGCATTGCTCCAGCAAGTCCCACCTTATTCCGAAAGGCAGTTTTCTCCTTGCTCAGTAAACAAATCATACAATCGGGTTTTACACGGAGATGTTCCATTGCCCAGGCGCGGGCAGGAGACAAATGCTTTT
>NW_016869688.1:0-1887 GCF_001698545.2 Rhinopithecus bieti | reverse complement strand
GCAACTTTTCTAAAGTTTGAGCTTGTCTATATGAAGAAGATAACATCTACAATTGATATTAAAAATTAACAAATAGAGGCCAGGTGTGGTGGCTCACATCTATAATCCCAGCCCTTTGGGAGGCCGAGGTGGATGGATCACCTGATGTCAGCGGTTCGAGACCAGCCTGGCCAACATGCTGAACCCCTGTCTCTACTAAAAATACAAAAATTAGCCGGGCGTTGTGGCACAGGCCTGTAATCTCAGCTACTTGGGAGGCTGAGGCAGGAGAGTTGCTTGAACCTGGGAGGTGGAGGTTGCAGTGAGACGAAATTGCGCCACTGCACTCCATCCAGCCTGGGTGACAAAGCAAGACTCCGTCACAAAAAATAAAGAAAAAAAAAAGAAAAGACTAGGGACTTGGAACCCCAAAATACCTTGCCTAGATGTCCCCAGACCCACTTCCACAGCCTGCGTGGACCTCTTCCCTGGGTCTGTCCTCCCAAGGATGTACTGCACCCCTGTGCACACCTCACTAGACCAAAGGGGTGGCCGCTTGATTGTTGTGTGACTGAGACTAAAACATGGGACCTGCAGAGTTCACATGAATGAGCATGAGAACCCTCCTGGCGTGGACAGAGCTGGGGTAGAGAGAGAAGGGGTCTAGAGGCTGGTGTTGGGGCCAGCTCATCCCACACCACCACATTCTGGTGTGGGACTCTCAGGAGCTTGAGAATTCTTTTTCTTTTTCTTTTTTTTTTGAGGCAGAGTTTCGCTCTGTCTCCCAGGCTGGAGTGCAGTGGCGCAATCTCGGCTCACTGCAAGCTCCACCTCCCGGGTTCACGCCATTCTACCTCAGCCTCCGAGTAGTAGCTGGGACTACAGGCGCCCGCCACAACGCCCGGCTAATTTCTTTTGTATTTTAGTAGAGACGGGGTTTCACCGTGTTAGCCAGGATGGTCTTGATCTCCTGACCTCGTGATCCGCCCGTCTCGGCCTCCCAAAGGGCTGGGATTACAGGCGTGAGCCACCGCGCCCGGCAGAAGCTTGTGAATTCTAAACCCGAATCTAGCCTTCTAGGTTACAAAGGCATATGTGTCAAGGGAAAGGGAAAGAATGTATCTTTCTCTTATTTTATTTAACTGTTTGTTAGCTCGATTTGAAAATTTTAAATATTTAAACACATCTTTGTTCTTTTGTGGTCCTACACATAGTAGTTTGAAAATCCTCATGGTGACCTTTGTTTTCTACCTTATCATCATGAAAAGAAACATTAGGAAAGTATAATTTTAAAAGCCCACTTGACCTGTCTGTGCCTTTCACTACTTTTTTCTTTTTTTTTTTTTGAGATGGAGTCTCGCTCTGTTGCCCAGACGGGAGTGAGGTGGCATGATCTCACCTCACTGCAACCTCCACCTCCCAGGTTCAAGCAATTCTCCTGCCTCAGCCTCCCGAGTAGCTGGGATTACAGGCACCCACCACCACACCCAGCTAATTTTTTGTAGTTTCAGTAGAGCTGGGGTTTCACCATGTTGGTCAGGCTGGTCTCGAACTCCTGACCTCAAGTGATCCACCCAGTCTCCCAAAGTGCTGGGATTACAGGAGTGAGTCACTGTGCCCCACCTTTACAATATTTTTTATACTTCTCATAAGCATTGCATAAGCCAAGCTGGCACAAGAATAATTCGGCCATGGGAACAACCAGTATGTGCCAAAGAGTCAATTTAGAGGTCAATGATTGGAGATGGCACCACCTGGTTAAATGAGACGTCACTCTCTTTCACATTTAAGGATGGGCATATCATTATCTCAGCTCTGTCCAGATTGAACAGAACTGCTGCGTGATTTACCAAGTGATTCACTTTGGTCTACAAAAACAAAGGGATCATGTTTAATTTACTGATGCTT
>NW_016869687.1:0-1309 GCF_001698545.2 Rhinopithecus bieti | reverse complement strand
TGAGGTTTTATGTCTATATAGTATTATAATGCCATCTATAGTATGCTGCAGTTAATCTAAGAAGGATATAGAACATACAAATATTTGCTTAAAATAAACAAAACATGAAGGAATAAACAATTGAAAGAGAAGCCTATCTATAATGGTAGAAATAAGATAGAGCAGACTTTGATTAAACAAATAAAACTATGCTTTTAAAATATTATATGTTTTGTAAATTTTGTTTTATTTGAATTCATGCTAATATTGCATAAAATTATTACACAAAATTAAGTTTAAAATCTCAAATAACACAATCAAAATAAAATGTAACAAACAAAAGTACGCACCCAGTTGGTCATATCCATACATGTGAAAATTACGCCAAATGGATTTAAAACACAGTAATTTAACTATAAATATATAATGGAGCAAAATAGGTATAAAATGTTTAAATAATCATATTACTTGTGATAGTATTGGTATTTTTATTTTGAGATGGTTGTAGTTTTCTTTTTTTGAGATGAAGTCTCGCTCTGTCACCAGGCTGGAGTGCAGTGGCACAATCTCGGCTCACTGCAGCCTCCGCCTCCCAGGTTCTCCTGCCTCAGCCTCCTGAGTAGCTGGGACTACAGGCGCCCGCCACCAGGCCCAGCTAATTTTTTGTATTTTTAGTAGAGACGGGGTTTCACCATGTTGGCCAGGATGGTCTTGATCTCTTGACCTTGTGATCTGCCCACCTCGGCCTCCAAAGTGCTAGGATTACAGATGTGACCCACCGCGCCCGGCCTGTAGTTTTCTAAGGTATAAAAGTTAAATAACTGTGTAATCTTTGAAATCTTTTGCTCCCAGTGTCCTAGAGAAATGAGCTTCTCAGCATAGGTAAAGGAGATACAAATATATAAGGTAAGATGGATTGAGTGTAAACCCTATAGTCTGCATTTTAAATGGGAAATATTATCATAAACTCATTTTGCACTTTATTTGGAAATCAGCAAAGAAAAAATAACAACAAAAATTTCCTAATTTTTTACTATAAACACCTAGGAAATATGGGCTATCCCCTATTAATAATACTTTTACCGAGTGCCAATGTACAGAGCATAAATTACTTACTTAGCTATGGACAAGACAATATAAAAAATGAGTTTGCATTTTATATTATTATATATTATATAGCAAGGATACTTTCAAAGACACAGAAATTTAATAGACGTTTCCATTGACAAAAGATGACAAAACATGCTTAGTTTCACAAAAAAATCAATCTATCAAATATAATTATATCCATAATTTGATTATATTTCTTAAAAATAATTTATTTTTTGAA
>NW_016869686.1:5540-6842 GCF_001698545.2 Rhinopithecus bieti | reverse complement strand
GCAATTTTATTTTATGAGAAATACGTTATACTCTAGAGATACTTCTTCCTATTCAGCCATCTTGTAAAACTGTTTATGCTATCATAAGTTATCAAACAATAAAATCATTTTATTGAATTTGAGAACAGACACATAACATACTGGAATTTGTGAGTCAGAGAATATGATTTGTAGAGAACAAAGTATGTTACAAAAATTCTCATGTATTCTGTTTGCCAATCTGAGGCTACTTCCAAAAGTAAGACTCAAGGCCTTCATTTCATATTGTGCTATGTAACATCTGGATTATGTTTAATTACATGAGGAGAGCAAAGCGATCTAAAATTCTTTATATTCTATACGAGACATATGTTATGTCCTTTTAATTGAAAATCTTTATCTGCTTTGTTTATAACATTCCAGGATAATAAACAAGTCCCGCTCACTTACACTTTAAGTGGCTGGAGGCTAGTATATTATGTGAACCTGCCAGGAGATGTTGATGTACCTGGTGATGGCCATCTTGCCACATTAACTATTTTAACTGAGATTATTCCTTTTCATTAGATCAATAATAGGGAATAGTCTGCCTCACTAGCACCATTTCACAGCTGGAATGATGATGCTGAGTGATAGTTCTCAGAAACATTTGGTTAGGCTAATTTCTATTATAAACAGATTCCCGGAAACACACACACACACTCTGTCTCTCTCTTTCTCTCTCTCTCTCTCTCTTTTCTTTTTAAATTCGCATTTGTTTAGTGCTGCCTGTACTCTTTGCCAATAATTCTACCAGCTGGCCTGTGGGAGATGTTTGCAAAAATGTTTGAATTTCCCTTCTTTCTCCTCTAAACCTTTGTTTCACCACAATAATGAAGGGGACAAATGTTCACATTTTCCAAAGGTTTATCATTTGCAAGAAAAACACAAAAGCTCAAGTAAAATGAGTGTTCACTTGCTGGGAGACAGCCAAGTACGAACAGATGTTTAGCTTTTGTGGATTAACTTTTCGGTTTCTGAGTTTGACTGTAGAAGAACACTTTGTGCTTTTAGAGATGGATTGATTCTTAGTGTCAGCATTCTACCTCATAAAAGGTATAATTTCCCAGCCATATCTTGGCCCATCCAAATGGTAGTGAACTTCTTTTCGTTTCAGTGTCTAAAAGCAAAATTGTGTATCCTCCCAGGTGATTATAGTGAAATCAGCCTTAGATGGAAGGCCTGGATCCTGCTTCTTTGCAACTAATGCCTCCTGTGAGCCTAGGGGATTTTATCCCCTCTCTAGGTATTACTTTCCTGTGTGATTAGAATACCTTCTAAGAT
>NW_016869686.1:0-2940 GCF_001698545.2 Rhinopithecus bieti | reverse complement strand
TCTGAGTTCTCAAGATACTGCAGAATCAAGTATTTTCATTAACTCTTTTAGTGAAAATATAAATTAATACAGTTTTGGAGGGGTTAATTTGAGAATACTTTTTAAAACTAAAATTCCCCTATTCTTTTAGTCAGTATTTCTACTTGTATGCATCTATCTTATAGAACTACTGTGCACAGAGGTTAATGGACAAGGGTGGTTTATGATTCTTTTAATAATTAAAAATAATAGGAAATAATGTTATGCTCATCAGTAAGAAACTGAGTAAAGAAATTGTGGGGTATCCATACAAAGGCAAACTATAAAGTCATTAACAAGAATGAGGTAAAGACATATGTACCATCATAAAAACCTGATCACAGTACATATTTAAAAATAAATTACAAAACAGTATGCCTAGTATGATCCCTTTAATATATACTATTAATAACATATGTTTGAATATGTATAAAAAGAAAAATGCAGAAATATTAGCAATTATCTTTCTGGGGTTGTAAGGATGTCATTCCCACATTATGTATTTTTATAATGTTTGAATTTTTATCACAAACATATAAATTTAAGAACAAAAATAACTAGGATGAAAAATAAAGATGCCTTCCATGACCATTATTCCTGCCTCAGCAGGGGACATATCTCCTCAAGATAGGTCAGAAGGTTGAATAATAAGAATTCTAGATCCCTTAGAATGTCGTTGATGGAATTAAAGAGGCCTTTGCTCTCTGCTGGCTCTCTTCCCATAAGTCACCATTCAATTTTCACACGTAGGTAGGACAGTAACATTGCTGACTAAAGTAAGCTGTGAGAGAGTAGCTTCTGTCCCGTATAAAGTACCCAGCAAGAGGATAAATCCTGATTTTCTTTATCCCACGGGTAACTGGTGACTCAGAATGGGTCTCAGCAGGCAGTGGTTCAGACAGTTTTCCATGGACAAAACTTCTTACAGGAAAGAAGCATTTACTGTTTAGAGTCATACTATGAATGAGGTGGACCCCTCACCTCTCCTGCTTCTCCAGTCTCTTGAAGTCAGGTCAGCAATGGCCAGAGGGTGTAGACTTCTGAAGCCTGACAGCTCTAATTTGACAAATCAGTGGACTCTGTGTGGATAAGAGATGTGAGAATGGACATGTCACCTCAGGCCACTAGGTCTGTCTTTTCTAATCCTATAATCTGAGTGTTCAGAGGCTTAGGAACTGATTCAAATCAGTGTGCCTGTCAGTATGCCTCTGTGGAATGGGCCTGAACTCTTGGGCACAGAGAACTCCATATCAGAAAGCTTGTCCTTTAGCACAGTCACATGGCAAAAGCCCATGTGCCCACCCCTGGGAGCACCCCTGGAGTCCACCATGCTAGGAGCTGCCGGGATGGGGCCAGATCAAGTCACCCACCACCAGGGTAGCAATGTAATTGGGCATGGAGAGGCAGGCGGAGTAGAGCCCCAAGGCACATCTGGGCCCAGAGTGGTACCATGCTCCACAGAGCTGGCTGGAGCCAGGAGCAAGTAGGATCTTCACCCTCCTGGGCACAGCTGCATCAGCATCTCACTCCAGACAGTGGAGGAGAGGTTTGGCTCGGAAGTAGTTGACTGGACTCTGTGAGGTTGTAGGGTGGAGAATGTGGTATTAAGGTATGTGTTAACAAAAACAAAGACTTGAAACCAACCCAAATGTCCATCAAGGATAGACTAGATTAAGAAAATGTGGCACATATATACCACGGAATACTATGCAGCCATAAAAAGGGATGAGTTCATGTCCTTTGTAGGGACATGGATGAAGCTGGAAACCATTATTCTCAGCAAACTATCTCAAGGACAGAAAACCAAACACCACATGTTCTAGCTCATAGGTGGGAACTGAACAATGAGATCACTTGGACACAGGAAGGGGAACATCACATATCGGGGCCTGTCGTGGAATGGAGGTAGGGGCAGGGATAGCATTAGGAGATATATCTAATGTAAATGACGAGTTAATGGGTGCAGCACACCAACATGGCACATGTATACCTATGTAACAAACCTGCGCATTGTGCACATGTGCCCTAGAACTTATAATAATAATAATAATAAAGGTATGTGTTAAAACTGAAAAGCTAGAACATTAGGCGAGAAAAGGTGCATGAAAGGATCACCCTGAGAGAAAAGGGAAGGGTACTTACAGTGTGATGGAGTGTCCTGGGGCCTCAGATGAATCCGATTTCCCAATGAACAGATTGCTCAACGGAAAGGAAGGTGATGAAGGCGCTGTGGCACAGTGAGAAGAAAGAAAGGGAAGACCATGGCCTGCTCTGTGGGAGACTGTTGTTTTATTAGTTTTCAGTGCCCTCAGAATGACCACGTCCCATTGGCCTTCAGGTTGTTTCACAAAGACCCTATGCTAACACAGTGGTTTCAACCAGGGACAATTTTGCCTCTATCTCCACAGGATATTTGGTGATGTTTGCACACAAATTTCATTGTCATAACTTGAGAGATGCTACTGGAAATTAGTGAGTAGAGGCCAGGAATGCTGCTAAACACCATGCAATGTACAAGATATCCCCCCACAACAAATAATTAGCCCCACATTTCAATTGGATTGAGGTTGAGAAATCCTGCACTACACATTTCCTTTGACTCAGTTGAAATACTCAAGAAATTCTTCTATGGAATGCTAGAGTTCAGCATGGTGAATTATTGGCCCTGTTTGTAACAGACTAAGTTTATCTACTCAAATCTTGGGTGTTAAGGGGAATGACAGACCCTTCTGTTATAAACAGAGAAATCTTGACAAGGGAATTTTCATCTTTTTCCTCTAGAGTCACAGGACAGTGAAAGATTTGGGAAATAATGATGTGAAAAATAATTATATTTTTTCAGTAAGATTCAGAAGCTTATATTTTCTTGGAGGGATTATACAAAGATGTGACTTCCCATTAGTTTCTTTATTGGTCCAGAAT
>NW_016869685.1:0-270 GCF_001698545.2 Rhinopithecus bieti | reverse complement strand
ACCTGGGTGACAGAGCAAGATTCTGTCTCTAAATAAATACATAAATAAAATATACAAAATAAATAAAAGAAAAACATTTTTAAGTATCAGTATGAACTGAAAAGAATCCAGGGCAGATCCCAGGTGAAGAGTGGCAACCTACAAAAAACCAAGGTCACCGTGTTTAGACTGCCTGGACGCTACCAAAGACCACCGGAATCACTTCAGGAGCCACACTGAAGAGGCTGCCACTGTCTAGAAACAGGATAATCTCAGCTTTAACAAAGATTA
>NW_016869684.1:0-1113 GCF_001698545.2 Rhinopithecus bieti | reverse complement strand
ATTCCTGTCTTCTTTTTTTCTTTTTTTTTTTTTTTTTTTGAGACGGAGTCTTGCTCTGTTGCCTGGGCTAGAGTGCAGTGGCTGGATCTCAGCTCACTGCAAGCTCCGCCTCCCGGGTTTATGCCATTCTCCTGCCTCAGCCTCCTGAGTAGCTGGGACTAGAGGCGCCCGCCACCTCGCCTGGCTAGTTTTTTGCATTTTTAGTAGAGATGGGGTTTCACTGTGTTAGCCAGGATGGTCTCAATCTCCTGACCTCGTGATCCGCCCGTCTCGGCCTCCCAAAGTGCTGGGATTACAGGCTTGAGCCACCGCGCCCGGCCCCTGTCTTCTTATATTAATAATAAGAAAAACAAAACAGTAGTGGAGTCTTGGTGTCATGAGGGGAAGTTGTTCGGTCCCATTTGCAAACTGATTTTGGGGGGTAAGGAAAACTAGTGTATGTGTGCCTGTCCAATTAACAGGTAGACACATGTAGGTGGAGGAGCCACAGAGGAAGAAGAGGACTTGTGTAAGGCAAAACTGGAAATGTAAAGTGAAAAGATGAGAGGATGTACTAAAAGAGGTATCTTCCTGTGGCTGGGAATCTGGAGTAGGCAAGAGAAGATTACCAGCCTGGAGAATTTCCTGTCTAGCCTGCTGGAGGACTGGAAGATAGTCACCCAGAAGGCTTGTGTCTGGGACAAGGTTGAGGCCAAGCAAGAAAGTACGTCCATATAAAAGTTCAAATGAACTGTACCCTGTGGTCTTTTCGAGGACAGGCCCTAATTCTGAGGAGGGCAAATGGTAGAAGTACTGTCCAGTCATTTTTAAGTTGGAGGCTAAGCTTGGTGAGGTGTGTTTTTAAAAGATCATTCGTCCGTTCTACCTTTCCTGAAGATTGAGGATGGTTTGGGGTACGAAGTTTCCACTGAATACCAAGAGCCTGAGAAACTGCTTGGGTGATTTGACTAATAAAGGCCGGACCGTTGTCAGATTGAATAGAAGTAGGGAGTCCAAATCAGGGAATTATATCTGTTAGAAGGGAAGAGATGACTGCAGTAGCCTTTTCGGAGCTAGTGGGAAAAGCCTCGACCCATCTGGTGAAGGTATCGACCGAAACCAAGAGATATTTAA
>NW_016869683.1:0-1107 GCF_001698545.2 Rhinopithecus bieti | reverse complement strand
TTCTTAAAAAAAATCACATCTTTTGAAAACAATGTTGTTTTTTTTAACACTAAAGCTATGCTCATTATAGAAAATCTGAAAAAGGCAGAAACTGTTCACTGAAAAATTAATAGTTTCACTTAAAGACCACCAACATTTGCCTCTTATTTTATATAACATACATGTATATATATTGTTATTTTATAAAATTATATTACAGTTTTCCCCTATTTCTTTCACTTAATAGTTATGAAGTTTTCTCATATCCTCAAATATTCTTAATTATTATAAAATGTCTCAAATTATAAATGTATCATAACCTATTTAATAATTCCCTTATGGTTAGACTGTTTTTAATTCTCTTGCTATAGCAACTAATATTATATGAGTATCTTTATATATAAATCTCTGTATTTTACATACTCTAAGAAAACGCCTACTATTTCCTTAGGGTACCTCATATTTTAGTTAACATTTTATTTTTAAAATCTATAGACAGATTGTCTCCTATTTGCTGTTTCCAATGTTTAGTTTTATAAGTATTTCTTTTATTCTGAAGTGGTTTGGTATTTTAAACATATATATTCTGCTTAAGTACATTATAATACTTATGTATGTGTGTGTGCTTATATTTTGCCAAATACACATTTTATTTCAAATATAAAAATGAGCAGTCATAGAAACAAACATCCATGCATATGTGGATTATTTGTTCTTTCACATTACAAGACATAAAGAATTCATTAGATGTAATCATAGTCCTATACTGCTCTTTTTTCTATTAAGATACTAACAAGGTAGTTTTGTTATTCTGTTTTGCTTTTGACTGCACCTCCTATTCATCAGATAGAAAATAAGTTTATTTAAGACAAGCTTATTTAAGACCATACATAAAATTGGAAAATATGAAAAAGTTCAAAAGTCCACCAAAGAGTCAGTTACCAAATTTTCTGTTGTTTTAAACCAATGAATTTCTTCAGCAATTCATATTTTTATTTTGACATAATAATAATAATTCTTTCTAATGTTATAGGCAAAATACTTTGTCTCTTCTTAAAATGAGATAGAAGTAAAATATTAAAGAGGAAAGATATACTTTGAAAATTTATACTTTAAAAAAACTTTGGG
>NW_016869682.1:0-1114 GCF_001698545.2 Rhinopithecus bieti | reverse complement strand
GGCTGGAGTGCTGTGGCCGGATCTCAGCTGACTGCAAGCTGCGCCTCCTGGGTTCATGCCATTCTCCTGCCTCAGCCTCCCGGGTAGCTGGGACTACAGGCGCTGCCACCTCACCCAGCTAGTTTTTTGTAGTTTTTAGCAGAGACGGGGTTTCACCGTGTTAGCCAGGATGGTCTCGATCTCCTGACCTCGTGATCCGCCCGTCTCGGCCTCCCAAAGTGCAGGGATTACAGGCTTGAGCCACCGTGCCCGGCCTGGTCTTGAACTCTTGAGCTCAAGCAATCCTCCTGACTCAGCCTCCCCAAAATGCTGAGATTACAGGCATGAGCCATTGCTTTGGGCCTTGTCTGTATTTTTCAAGATCTTTGTTTCTATTATTGTATTTAATTTGTTCTGGAGTTTCTTTCTTACTCAGAATCCTGCCTCATCATTCTTTCTCTTTTGTGAGAGAAGAGCAACTTTTGCTTTTGGACACTCTAATTTACAGGAAAATGAACGATACAATTTATGCAGTTTTGTTTTCTAGAAAATTTATTATTTCCGCCTTCAAGGTTACACAGGTTTTGTGTCATTTCATTTCCCTGGAGCACTTAACACATTTAATGACAAAGACCAGCAATGGTGCTTTTCTGGTGTATGCAGCAGCTTGTTCTAAGGCATGTGGTTTGAGAGTTGGCTCTACTTAATCATCTTGTTTTTGTTTTTTTCTTGAGTGTTTTGGATTTATTTCCTCCGTTGAGTCCAAGTTGTCTTGAGAGAACTCATGAATGGTGTGAAGTGTATTTAGCAGAATCTCTCTTCCCAAATGGCAAACTGTGTGTTTTGAGAAATAAATAAGCCCATTCTAAGATATAAACCCTGTTTTCCTGTTTACGTAGCTCTTTTCTTCTATATCTTCTGGGATTGATACTTTTAGTAATGTGAACCAGCTGTTTGATGCTCTTTGAAAGTAACAGCCTTGCTGCATGAGTCAGTTTTCTGTTAGTGCATCACCAGCAAGGACATCACACTCAGGTAGAAGGAAAATGAATGTTCTTTTTTGGAACATTTCAAAGGTTATAAATGTATACCGAACAAACCAGTTTTCCTTAATAAATCACCTCGTAGGTCTGTT
>NW_016869681.1:0-631 GCF_001698545.2 Rhinopithecus bieti | reverse complement strand
TGAGCCAAATTCCCCTCCCCTACAGCTTGAAGGGGACATAACCGATAGCCTGGGGTGTTTGTGGTCCTTTGGAGATTTCTTTGTTTCCTTCCGGCAGGGGAGATTAGAGGAGGCTTATCATTAATAGGAATGGGAGCTATAAGGAGGCTAGGATATGGAGGTAAGCTGAGAGGTCCTACTGTGGGATGTAAATTGCAAGCTTTGCATAGTTGTGTATTCTCCTTCAATGAAAAGAAAACTTGGACATAAGGTATTTCACTCCATTTGCCTGCCCTCTTACAGAAAAGGTCAAACTGCAGGATAGTATTGTAATTTATACTTCCCTCAAGTGGCCGTTTTTCCCCACCAGAGAGAGAATATTGGGGCCAGGCTGTACTGCAGAAAAAAATGAGCCGCCTCTTTTTCAGGGTTTGCGAGTCAAATTGGTCCCAATGGCTTAGGATGCATTTCAAGGGTGGGCGTCTTGATGCCTGTTTCCCATCCGAAAGACAAAACCACCCACTGTTTTGTTTGTTTGTTTCGCCCCCTGCCCAAGAACCTGCAACGGTCCCTGGACCCTGCTGATCGGAATAGTTGCACTCCCCGACGCAGCAGCAGAAACATCTCTTGCCCAAGAACCTGCAATGGTTCC
>NW_016869680.1:0-1211 GCF_001698545.2 Rhinopithecus bieti | reverse complement strand
TGGCTAATTTTTTGGTATTTTTAGAAGAGACAGGGTTTCACTGTGTTAGCCAGGATGGTCTCGATCTCCTGACCTCGTGATCCGCCCGTCTCGGCCTCCCAAAGTGCTGGGATTACAGGCGTGAGCCATCACACCCAGCCTTTTTCCTTTTTTTCTGAGACAGAGTCTTGCCCTGTCACCCAGGCTAGAGTGCAGTGGCACGATCTCAGCTCACTTCAACCTCCACCTCCTGGGTTCAAGCAATTCTCCTGTCTCAGCCTCCTGAGTAGCTGGGACTACAGGCATCTGCCACCACGCCCAGCTAATTTTTTTGTATTTTGAGTAGAGAGGGGGTTTCACCATGTTGGCCAGGCTGATCTCAAAGCCCTGACATCAAGTGGTCCACCCATCTCAGCCTCCCAAAGTGGTGGGATTACAGGTGTGAGCCACCACACCCAGCCAATCATGGAGCTTTGAATATCATGTTAAGGAATCTTGACCCTGTCCAAGAGTTTTGAACTCAAGTTGCTACAGGGACCAGGCAGGTAATGTAAATGATCAAGTCTTCCATTGGTTACTGTTACGGGAAGTGAGAAACCAAGTCTGGTTTGTGGGACCCTCGAATGCAGTCTCAGTGTTGCCACATCTTCCTGTTTTCCAAGGGAAATGATAAATTGGAGATTTTAAAATCTTGGTAAATTCTTCAAACCCCAAGGACTGAATAATATATATTAAGTAAACCAAATTCTGACCCATTCCAAGTACAACCAGGACAATGCAAGGCAGAAAGAGTTTTGTGCCTGGAAGTGTCTGGGTTGGAGTATTTTTGGATGTCTTTGCTTATCTGAGCTATTTATATTTGCCTCTCTTTGTCACCTGTCTGATCCTGGCAGCCAGATTTTGGCCACTACTCAACTCTGTTCTCACCCGCGCCACCACCCCCACAAGGATAGCACCAGGCCCATCTTAGGCATCAATAATGTTCACTGTTTACTTTTTTTTTTTTTTTTTTTTGAGACCGAGTCTCGCTGTGTCACCCAGGCTGGAGTGCAGTGGCCAGATCTCAGCTCACTGCAAGCTCGGCCTCCCGGGTTTATGCCATTCTCCTGCCTCAGCCTCCTGAGTAGCTGGGACTACAGGCGCCCGCCACCTCACCCGGCTAGTTTTTTGTATTTTTTATTTTTTTATTTTTTATTTTTTATTTTATTTTATTTTTTTTTTTGAGACAGAGT
>NW_016869679.1:0-1114 GCF_001698545.2 Rhinopithecus bieti | reverse complement strand
AATATTTTAAGGCATTTGTTACATGATAAACCATCTTTTCTCATTGATTATTGTTTTGAACTGTTGAAATAGTTACTTAACTTGCACTCTTTGATTTTCTGAACTTTTTATATAAGCAGGCTGAATGATATTTTTTTACATCAGAGGGTGAAGTTTAAGAATTTGTAGCCTAAAATTTATGAGAATATCATTAACCATTCTCTTCCCATTACCCCCACCCTCAGCCTCTGGTAACCACAATTCTACTCTATTACTGTGAGATTCACTTTTTTAGATTCCACATTTGAGTGAGATCATGTGGTATTTGTGCTTCTTTGCTTGGCTTATTTTACTTAACATAGTATCCCCTAGGTTCCTCATGCTGTTAGAAATGACATAATTTTCTTTTTTTATGGCTGAAAATATTCTATTATGTATATATACTACATTTTTAATAGATTCATGTATGATGAACACTTAAGTTGATTCTGTTAATTGTCTGTTGTAAATAGTACTGCAATAAACATGGCAGTGCAGATTTCTCTTTGACATACTGATTTCATTTTCTTTGAATATATACCCAGTAGTATAGCAGGATTGCAGGATCGTATGGTAGTTATATTTTTGATTTTTTTGAAGAACCTCAATACTATAGATAATAATGACTGTACTATACATTTCCACCAACATTGTGAGTTCTCCTTTCTACATGTTCTCACCACCATTTGTTATTTTTTCTCTTTTTGATAATAGTCATTCTAGCTAGAGTGTGGTGATACCTCATTTTGGTTTTGATTTGCATTTTCTTGATGATTGTGGATAAATAGGAGAAATAATTTCTGTCATTTTAGTGCACAAAAGATGACTACGGTCAACGATATTGTATTGTATAATTTAAAAGAGCTAAAGAGAGAATTTTTGATGTTTTCATCACCAAGAAATCACAAATGTTTTAGGTGCTGATTATGCTAATGACCAATTCAATTATTATAAAACATATATATGTATTGAAAATTCACACTGTACCCCATAAAAAGTACAATTGTTATGTACCAATTACAAACAAAACTTTAAAAAACTAATAAAAATCATGACACTAGTGTACCAGTTTTATCACCTAAATGTCGCAGGAATA
>NW_016869678.1:0-1110 GCF_001698545.2 Rhinopithecus bieti | reverse complement strand
ATATTTTTAATTTTTAATTTTGTGGGTAGAGTATAGGTATATATATATATTTATTAGGTACATAAACATTCAGGGGTTGGTATCTTTTCAGTACCTATTTTTTAAGTAGTGCTTTGTTATAGTTTTTCATCCATTAAACCAAATGAATTTATAGTCTATACTACAAAGAGAGATATTTATGTTTAATTTGTTTACTGGATGGTATTTCCTTTCTCCTGAGATACAAGATCCAAGTACCTTCTCTTGGGGTCTGGATCAGGACCCCTTTCCAGTAACAAAACTAAAGGCAAGAAAATAAAAAAATAAGTGGAACTACATATAACTAAAAAGTTGTTCCACATCAAAGGAAGCAATCAACAAAATGGAAAAGCAACCTATGGAAGCAGAGATGTTTGTAAACAATGTACTCAATAAGAAGTTAATGTCCAAAAATATAAAATTACAACTCAAAAGCAAAAAATTCCAAATAGTTAAAAAAGGGAAAATGACATGAATAGATATTTCTCAAGACATACAAATGACTAATAGGTATATAAAATACATTCAGCATTACTACCCATCAGAGAAATGCAAATCAAAACACTATGATACATCAGCTCACACCTGTTAGAGTGGCTATAATTTAAAAGTTCATAGATAATAAGTGTTGCTTAGAATGTAAGGAAAAAAGAACTTCTATATACTGTTGGTAGAAAGGTATATTGGTACATCCATTATGGAAAACTGTATGGAGGTTGCTCAAACAATTAAAAATAGAACTATCATATGATCCAGCAATCCCATCTCTAGGTATATATACAAAGGAAATAAAATCACTATATTGAAGAGATATATTCAGTCCTATGTCCGTTGCAGCATTATTCACAATAGCCAAAATGCGAAAACAACCTAAGTATCTGCCTATAGATGGAATGGATAATGATAATTTGATGTGTGTGTGTTTATAAAATTAAGCCTTATAAAAGAAGGAAATGTCTTTAATTTTCAGTGACCTGTAGATTTCAGTGTACACATTTTTTGTGAGATGTGTCATCTTATGTTTTATTCTATTATGAATAATATTTTCATTCATTTTTTCAATAGTTTATTGATATTATAAAGAAATACAAT
>NW_016869677.1:0-1114 GCF_001698545.2 Rhinopithecus bieti | reverse complement strand
GGTCGTGGACATGGTCAGCCACCTCAGTAAAATTGAAGAGGATTATTTTGCATTGAATGAATTTACAGCCAAAAAACCTTAAAAAAAAAAAAAAAAAAAAAAACAAATTCAGGTCTTTCTCTGGTCCCTTTTCCTGTGGTAAATCTTGGCACATCAATGTGACTGATGGAAGAATAATTAATCACATAAAAACAGTTAAAGTTACTAGATGAAGTAACATGGAAAGTGTACCTTCTGCATGTAATCATGTATCTGGTATTTGGGGTTATCTTGTATGTATGATACGTTTTCTTGGTATAAATAGAACATAGTGGACAAATGTTTAGGAAGTGGCATGCCTTGAGCAACAAGAAATTTTGAGTGACAGACACGTTTCAGAGGAAAAAACTGCAGAGTTTTTACATTTCTGTGAACTATGAGATAGGTTTTGGTAGCAGAAAATGTGTGAGATTGAGAAGAGTTGAGTTAGAGTGAAGGGTATGCATTGATCTTGCAAGCTTCAGAACATCTTGGGAGTGGCACAGGCCCAATGTTCTTCCCAATGGTGTGGTCACAGCCAAGGTACATCTGCCAGGTCCATATGAAACCCTACCGCCTTCCAGCTCCTTCTAGCCAGCTCAACTGCATGGAGGAAACTTTGGGCTGTAGGATGTGGAATCAACCTTCTGGTGGATTTTGTTATTTGGCTTGGGTTGCTCTTGTCACTGGGCTTAGTGGGGTATAAATGGGAATCATTCTTTCTCCCACAAACATTTTTGTAGAATTTTTCTTTCCCACCCCTTGCACGCTGTTGCAGGCAGATTTCATTACTTTTCCAGTCATCTTGGTAAATTAAAATAGTTTCACTGGTAAAACTAAAAAGTCCAGTCTAATCTAACACCAAAACTTCAGACTCTCCAATTCAGATTTCCCCGTCTTCCAAAGTCAGACCAAACTGGTGGATTGAGGATACGTAGATGAGAGGGGAAGACTGTGGTCTTATCTTTCTTTCTCTGTGTCCCTACTACTTCCCAACTAACACTGCTGATTTTGGCTTTTTTTTTTTCTAGTTTTATTATTTTTTCTTTTTTCTTTTATTTTTATTATACTTTAAGTTCTAGGGTACATGTGCATA
>NW_016869676.1:0-504 GCF_001698545.2 Rhinopithecus bieti | reverse complement strand
ATAGACAAATGGGATCTAATTAAACTAAAGAGCTTTTGCACCACAAAAGAAACTATCATCAGAGTAAACAGGCAACTGATAGAATGGGAGAAAAGTTTGCAATCTATCCATCTGATACAGGACTAATATCCAGAATCTACAAATAACTCATCTTCATTTTATGATGAGGTGAATCCGTCCCTAAATCAGAAAATCAACTGAAAAAAAAAGCTTCTCTTTATCAAGTTCATGTGAGCAAACAATGATACCTAAAATTGGTATCTCACATCCACCCATTGATCTGAAAACCATTCGGGACAGTGGTTAGAAAACATATTCACAGTAGGTTAATAAATATTCCTTGAGTGAGTGCATATATAGTAAGAAGCCTGCTGTTCTCAGAGAAAATAATGGATACTTGGCATATAATTCATTGCTAAGTTGAATGGTTTAGTTAGATTCTGAGAAGAGTGAGTTTAGGGTAGGCTTAAGGCAAGGGAAGGTATTCTAAGTGGACTTTGGGTT
>NW_016869675.1:0-358 GCF_001698545.2 Rhinopithecus bieti | reverse complement strand
CTAAAAGTTTCTCATATAATTGATATCTACCATATCAATTGTTTCAAACAAATTAACCAGAGATGGATTTTGAAACTTGTAACCTGCTACAGCTTCATCTTTCCATAACTCTATCAGTATATAATGGGTCAAATTTCATGCTTTTGATGGAGAAAAATTGCTAGTTTGATGGAAAAAAGATGTCAAAACTAAGAAAAAAATATGTAATTTGGAAAAAAATCAAGCCAAGAAACCATGGAGAAAACAGCCAAGCCCTTCCATGAGGAAGGGCCTGGTTAGTGCCCATATCCAGACTGCAATATACAATCCCAAAGGTTTAAAAATGTGTAGGCAAAATGTAACTTTGACGAATAATCAC
>NW_016869674.1:0-2033 GCF_001698545.2 Rhinopithecus bieti | reverse complement strand
CAATATATTCAAAACCTATACATTTTCTAATAGCAATATATTCACCTATAAATTTTATAAAATAGATAAGTATTTCTTTCTTCTTAAATAGCATGTTTACAAAATGTCATAATAGTCATTTATATTAGTATTCTATTAATGTGTTCTGCCATTATGCAATTTTAACTATGAAACTATTTAACTTAAGAATATAGAACTATATTTGCCTGTTTTAAAATTTCTGCTTTTTTGTCTTAAAATCAATAAGACATAAATATTTGAACTCTTTAAAGACATTTTATCATCTTCCAGATTTATAATATATTGTATAATATTACTTGTTATTAATTATTATATTATATAGCAACTTCAGGGAAATGCAATGGTAGTAATTAGACTTGTCATATATTTAAGTGCATTGAGATCTTTCTATTTTTACTCCATCACATAGGTGTATAAATGACAGTAGCTTTTCTTACATGTAGTGTGACCGTAAGAATTACAGAACCCTAAAAGTTATAGACTCAATGTGAAATTTTGGAACCAATGTCCCTTTGGGCCTAATTTTCCTTTCTACTTCCCCTTTTCCCTGACTTCATGCGTACCCTAGACTATGACATTTACAAGGAGCTTGTGAAAAGTATCCAAACACCACAAACATAGCACAAATAATGAGCTATATATAGAGAGAGTTTTTGCTTGTTTTGCAGGTGTCATGGGACTCTAGAAATATGGTCACATCAAAGTGAGTATACCTAAACCACTAGTTCATCATCATCCTGCATTGCATGAAGACAAGCATTTTAAGTCCATTGCTTTTCATAATTTAGATGTGCAGTCATTGTTGGTGGTATTGTCAAGAGATTAGCAGAAATAATTATGAGTGAAATCATTTTAATTTCTTCTGTATTTCCATTTTCAGCTTTTCTTTGTAAAAATGTGTTAGCTTTGTGAGAAAATTAGTAAGAACCAGTAATGTTGATGCTACTACAGATGTTACCATTTGGCATGAAGGCTGAGGAGAGGGATGGCCACAGGATTCATATGTGTGGGGTTGCCATAACAAAGTACCACAGACTGTGTGGCTCAGTCTACAGAAATGTATTTCCTCACTAATCCGGAGGGCATAAATCCCAGACCAAGTTGTCAGTGGAGGTGGTTCTTTCGGAAGCCTCTATCACTGGCTTGCAAGATGACCATCTTTTCCATGTGCCTTCACACAGTCTTCCCTCTGCATGTGTCTACATCCTATTCTCCTCTTCTTATAAGGAACTCAGCCATATTGAAGGAGGGCCCTAACCTAATGACCCCATTTTACCTTAATTAGCTCTTAAGGACTTCTGAGGATTGGATTTCCACATATGAATTTAGGGGGAGGCGGGTAGACACCTGTGAAAACCAAAATTGGCTTATCATCGTGTATGTAAGACTGAAATTAAATTACTTATTGAGCAAAACATTGCTACTTAGAGCAAAAAGATTTCAAAGAGTGCTTCACGCCTAACAACCTGTCAGAGTGGGAAAACTAAGACTGAGTTTAGAAAGTCAGAAAGGAAGAAACTTTTAGTTTAATTCTAGGAATAGGAGCAGAAGGTAAAAGTCCACTAGGAATTCTACTATAAATGAAAAATACAAATACTGAAAGACTGATAGAAGAGTCTAGAGAAAATTACAAATATTTCATATTTTCTGGGAAATTATAACTAATTTTCAATTATTGTAGTAAGGTAAATATAGTGTTAATAAATAAGGCTGAAATTTATATTTCCTAACCTACAATTTAGGTTTTTAGAAAGGTTAATAAAGGACTTCTTTCAGAGTAGATAGAAAGTTCAGGATTCAGAGAATCCTTACAGAGGTCAAAAATACCTCAAGAACAGTGGCTCCGGCAGTCACATAAGAGCCAAGAATACAGGGATAAGTATCTTATGCAATTGTTAGTTTATAAACTCCCCTCTGTTAAAACAAGCATAAGTCATCTGTCATACTTATCTTTAAATCTCCCATTGAGAAACTTGAACACTTATAAGCAATTCTCAATGTGGATAAAACAA
>NW_016869673.1:0-1312 GCF_001698545.2 Rhinopithecus bieti | reverse complement strand
CAACCTCCACCTCCCGGGTTCAAGCGATTCCCCTGCCTCAGCCTCCTGAGCAGCTAGGACTACTGGCGTGCACCACCATGCCCGGCTAATTTTTTGTATTTTTAGTAGAGACAGGGTTTCACCATGTTGGCCAGGCTGGTGTTGAACTCCTGACCTCAAGCAATTTGCCCGTCTCAGCCTTCCAAAGTGCTGGGATTACAGGCATGAGCCACCACGCCTGGCCTATTGAACTAGTTTTAGAGATAATTTAACTTGGGACTTTTGCATTTATGCTCACAAGATTTGTGTATACTTTTCTCGTACATTCCTTGTCTCTTTTTTATCAAGGTTAGATTAGCCTTATAAATAGATCTGCCATTTTCATTCTGTGGCAATTTGTGTTAAGGTAAGGTATGCTAAAACTTAAAAATGTAGTAAGATTCGCCCATGAAACAGTTTGGGCCTGCTGTTTTGAGGGCCAAGTCTGAGGAAAGTGGTAATTTATTTGCTAAGTATCTGTGATATTATTTTACTAAGTTTTTTTATTTCTGTTTGTTAATAACCACAATAAAAATTTTACATAATTTTGTTCATTTATTTTTTAATTTTATGAAATGAATATTTTGTTATTTGTAAAATCTCTGTCTTACTTGACAAAACCTTTCTTGATCCAAATATTATTTATTTTTTCCTTTTGCTTTGGTTTCTTAATCATCCCTGACAGAGGTTTATCTATTTTATTAGATCTGTCGAATAATTGATTCTTAGTTTTATCTCTGTTTTCCACTTTTAAAATTTCTGTTCTTATATCTAGTATCTTATTAATTCTATATTCTTTATGTTTACCCTGTTATTTTTTTCCCTAGCTTTTTTTGAGTCTAACCTTTTACTCATTCATGTTCAATCTCTCCTCATTTGTAATAAGATACTTTGTTGCTGTAATTTTATCTTAAATACTTATTTAACTCTACCACAATTTAAAACTTAGTTCTGACAAGAGTAGTTGGTTAAAACGTTTTGTAACTTCCATTTTTATTTCCTTTTTTATAAATACATTATTTCAATAGTGCATTTCCAGTTTCACCATCTCTTACACATACTTTATTGTTAATTTTTTTTTTTTTTTTTTGAGATGGAGTCTCACTCTGTCGCCCAGGCTGGAGTGCAGTGACACAATCTCAGCTCACTGCAAGCTCCGCCTCCTGGGTTCACACCATTCTCCTGCCTCAGCCTCCCGAGTAACTGGGACTACAGGTGCCTGCCACCACTCCCGGCTAATTTTTTTGTATTTTCGGTAGAAACAGGGTTTCACTGTGTTAGCCAGGATGGTCTC
>NW_016869672.1:0-377 GCF_001698545.2 Rhinopithecus bieti | reverse complement strand
AGATAGGGTCTTGCTCTGTTGCCCAGGCTGTAGTGCAGTGGTATAATCATAGCTCATTGCAGCCTTGAACCCCTTGGCTCAAGCAATCCTCTCGCTCAGCTTCTCAGATAGCTGGGACTACAGTCACACACCACCACGCCTGGCTATTTTAAAAAATATTTTGGGCCGGGCACGGTGGCTCACGCCTGTAATCCCAGCACTTTGAGAGGCCGAGACGGGCGGATCACGAGGTCAGGAGATCGAGACCATCCTGGCTAACACTGTGAAATCCCGTCTCTACTAAAAAATATACAAAAAATTAGGCGGGTGTGGTGGTGGGTACCTGTAGTCCCAGCTACTCAGGAAGCTGAGGCAGGAGAATGGCGTGAACCCAGAAG
>NW_016869671.1:0-1344 GCF_001698545.2 Rhinopithecus bieti | reverse complement strand
AAGTAAAGCACTCCTCAGGAAATGTAAAAGAACAGAAATCACAACAAACTGTCTCTCAGACCACAGTGCAATCAAATTAGAACTCAGGATTAAGAACTCACCCAAAACTGCACAACTACCTGGAAACTGAACAACCTGCTCTTGAATGACTGCTGAGTAAATAATAAAATGAAGGCAGAAATAAAGATGTTCTTTGAAACCAATGAGAACAAAGACAAAACGTACCAGAATCTCTGGGACACATTTAAAGCAGTGTGTAGAGGGAAATTTATAGCACTAAATGCCCACAAGAGAAAGGAGGAACGATCTAAAATCGACACCCTAACATCACAATAAAAAGAACTAGAGAAACAAGAGCAAATACATTCAAAAGCTAGCAAAAGGCAAGAAATAACTAAGATCAGAGCAGATCTGAAGGAGATAGAGACAAAAAAATCCCTTCAAAAAATCAATGAATCCAGCAGCTGATTTTTTGAAACAATCGACAAAATTGATAGATTGCTAGCAAGACTAATAAAGATGAAAACAGAGAAGAATAAAATAGACATAAAAAATGATAAAGGGGATATCACCATCAATTCAACTGAAATACAAACTACCATCAGAGAATGCTATCAACACCTCTATGAAAAATAAACTAGAAAATCTAGAAGAAATGGATAAATTCCTGGACCCATACACCCTCCCAAGACTAAGCCAGGAATGAGTTGAATCCCTGAATAGACCAATAACAGGCTCTGAAATTGCAATAATTAATAGCCTACCAACCAAAAAAAGCCCGGGACCAGACAGATTCACAGCCAAATTCCACCAGAGATACAAAGAGGAGCCGGTACCATTCCTTCTGAAACTATTCCAATCAATAGAAAAAGAGAGAATCCTCTCTAACTCATGTTATGAGGCCAAAATCATCCTGATACCAAAGCCTGGCAGAGACACAACAACAACAAAAAAAGAATTTTAGACAAACATCCCTGATGAACATCGATACAAAAATCCTCAATAAAATACTGGCAAACCGAATCCAGCAGCACATCAAAAAGTTTATCCAACATGATCAAGTTGGTTTCATCCCTAGGATGCAAGGCTGGTTCAACATATGCAAATCGATAAATGTAATCCATCACATAAACAGGACCAAAGACAAAAACCACATGATTATCTCAATAGATGCAGAAAAGGTCTTTGAAAAAATTCAAAATTCATGCTAAAACTCTCAATAAACTAGGTATTGATGGAATGTATCTCAAAATAATAAGAGCTATTTATGACAAACCCACAGCCAATTATCATACTGAATGGGCAAAAACTGGAAGCATTGCCTTTGAAAACTGGCACAAGACA
>NW_016869670.1:0-1112 GCF_001698545.2 Rhinopithecus bieti | reverse complement strand
TTTTCGTCTGCTGCTCCACCTTAACCCCAGTATATACTTTTCTAACTTGCAAATAAAATTCACTGACTTTTGTTTGAGGGACAGGTTTCATGACAAACAAGAAAAGTGAGTTCATAATTAAAATATTCTTTTCTTAAGTCTTAAAATATTCTTAGCATCACCTTGGAATGCTTCCTCTTCCTATACTCCCCTTTCCTATGCTAATCACTTGCCCACACATCTACTATGGTCTGAATGTTTGTGTCCCCTAAAAATTCCTATGTTGAAATGCTAATCACCAAGGTGATGGTATTAGGAGGTGGGGCTTTGGGAGGTGATTAGGTCGTGGAGATGGAGCCAGCATGAATGGAATTACTGGCCTTATAAAAGGGGCCCCAGAGATCCCTTACCCCTTCTACCATATGGATACAGCAAGAAGATGCCATCTTTGAACCAGAAAGTGGGCCCTCACCAGACATCAAACCTACTGGTGCCTTGATGTTGGACTTTCCAATCTTCAGAAATGTGAGAAATAAATTTCTGTTTATAAACCACCCAGTTTACTGCATTTTGCTATAGCAGCCAGAATGGACTAAGACAACATCCAACTCTTGTTTTTTTTTTTTTTTTTTTTTTTTTTTTGTTTTTAATATGCAGGCCATCAATTCTCCTTACTCTCTTAGGAGTCCAAGAATAAAATCACCCCTTTCTGTCACATCCTAGTGATGATGCTGATGCCTGACTGTGGATATTATAGATTCCCTTTCTGTTCTTTTAGTGGTTAAACTAATTTTTTTTCTTCCCTTTTGGCTATTTGTCCTAACTAATAAATAGGTAAAAGCCAGGCACAGTGGCTCACACCTGTAATCCCAGCACTTTGGGAAGCCCAGGCAGTGGATCCTTTGAGCCCCAGAAGTTCGAGACCAGTCTGAACAACATAGTGAGACCTCATCTCTACAAAAAATACAGAAATTAGCTGGGCATGGTGGTGCACACCTGTTTTCCCAGCTACTCATGAGGCTGAGGTGGGAGGATCACTTGGGCCCAGGAGGTTGAGACTGCGGTGAGTTGTGGTTGTTCCACTTCATTCCAGCATGGATGACTGAGCAAGGTTCTGGCTCAACAAAAGAAAA
>NW_016869669.1:0-1205 GCF_001698545.2 Rhinopithecus bieti | reverse complement strand
ATTTGTAATATAATTTGAATATAATATCAACTTTTCCAAAGACAAAAAACAACACAAAACCTTACCAGGATCAAAGGCTTTACATGTGCAATCTACCAAACATTTGAAGAAAAAATAATTGCAGTTCTCCTCCATCTCTTCAAAAAAAGAAAAAACAAAAGAAAAGTAACACTTTTACTCATTTTATGGGGCCAGCGTTATAATACTATCACCATAAAATACGTCATAACAAGAAAACAACAGCCCATTCTTTCTCATGAACATAGATGTGAAAATCTTCAATACGTTATTAATAAATATTAGCAATACATAAAAAGAATAATATTATATCAAAACCAAATTGAGTTTATTCCACAAATGCAACACTGGGTCAACATTTGTGAGTAGTCATTGTGAACATCATATTATCAGACTGATGAAGAAAAGTATGTACTATCCACAGATGCACAAAATTATTTGACAAGTTACAACACATTTTTATGAAAAAACTCCAAAACTAGGACTAACAGGAAAGTTTCTCAACCTAATAAAGGGAATATATAAAAAACAAAACAAAATCCAAGCTTACTTTATAGTAAATGTTGAGAAATAAACACTTATCTTTTAAAAATAGGGAACAAAGCAAGGATTTCTTCTTTCTACACTACTTTTAATCATAATACAAAAAGTCTTGGCTAATACAGTAAGACAAAAGTCAGTATTTGATAAACAAGACCATAGTCAGAACTATTCATTGATGACAAGATCTCTTAAGGAGAAACCCCAAATAATCTAAAAAAGAAACAACAGACAAAAAAAAAAAAAAAAAAAAGGGCTAAATAATAAATTTACAAGGCAAAAAAAAAAAAAAAAAAAAAAAAAGGGCTAACTAATGAATTTACAAGGTCACTAGACATAAAGTCAATATACAAGAGCCTGTGACTTGCTCTAAAAATGTTGGAGGTTGACCTGAATCATATTTGGCGAACTTAATGTCAATAATTTAAATGTAAATTTGCATCACCCATTAATTTGTATTTTGAGCCCTTCAACAAAGAAATACACTTAGTGACAAAAGTTTTAAAGTATTGTGCAAGAGTCTGTACTAAACAGTAACTCATGGAATTTTAATGAACTATTTATCCAAATGTCCTAAAAATGAAGAGTACTTTCAAAAGTAAAAGTACACAAAATTTAATAGTATTATTAAGAAATATGTTAACTTT
>NW_016869668.1:4704-8041 GCF_001698545.2 Rhinopithecus bieti | reverse complement strand
GTCACACTTAGAGCCCGGGGGCGGGGGGTGGCTGAACCTGATGAAATGGTAAGGTATAGGTTTTGACTTAAAACATGAGATTGTTTTATTAGACACACCAACCATGTTAATTCTTTCATTACTCCAAGGAATGGGGTTTCTTAATAAGGTGGAATTTATCAGAGATATAGTGGCGTCCATGTCAATAAAGGCATTTGTAAGCTCATGGGTTATTATTATATTAATCTCTCCCAATTTGTGTGTCAGGGTAGAATATTTGGAGAAGTGAAACCCCTGTACTTCCTCGAAGCACACCTAGACTTCCTGAGTTTCATTCTCCTGCCTTTTCTTTTGTTTCAACCTAAGACCATCTGTTTTAAGGTGTCCTGGTCTTTTACAGTAGTAGCAGACTGGGAGGGAAGGGTTCTCAGACTGAGGGAGCCTAAAATCTATCTGAGGCTCAGCGGTTTGAGAAGTTAATTGCTTTAGCTATAAATGCATAACCCGGACAATCTTCTGTTTTTTCTTTTTTATTATAGTGCAGGATAATTGGTCAGCTAAGTTAACTAGCTAATTAGTTCTGGCTGTGGCCCAATTTGTCATGTTTTATTTTATAAGGGTGGCTAAATCATCATCTAGTCCATGTAAGAAATTCGCATTTAGTAACGTATCATTTTTGCTGTTTTCAAAGCAATCAGCTGACATCCCGCAGTACTGTCTTAAAGTTTTATCAAAACATGTGAAATAATCTAAAATTGATTCGTTTGTGTTCTGGTGGCATTTTTGGATTTTATTCCAATCCACAACTCTTTGGAACACTGAAGGAATAATATTTAACAGAGTGGCTGCTCGTTCCTGCACATCTTTGTGCCTGTCTCCTGGATTTTAGTGGCGACTGGTTATTAGGGCTCTTTTGGACCTTCAGGAGTCAAATCTGCTATAGGGTCTGACCATTGTGCTTTCTCCAGCCATTCCTTAGCTTTAGCGTCTAAGACCAACATATGGACTAGCTGATAAAGGTCAGAATGACCTGAGTCATAGGTTCTAATCAGCTCAAATTCTCGGGCAAACCCAGTTGGTTATTTATGGGGGTCAGGAGATGCTTTAACTATGCCCTATAATTTAGCCTTTCACCAGGGTTGGTAAACAATCACTGGGGTTCCCCTATCTGTTACCAGTTGTTCTCAAAAAGGGGCAATCATGAGAGAAATCCCTGTGGAATCCCCCCTTTCCATATCTCCTGGATAAAACTGGCCATTGGGACTGTCAGGGAATCGTCAGCAGATGGGGTCTTTGAAGTTAGATTCCCAACTGCCTTCTGTCGAGCAAGTGTTAAATATGGAGGAGAAGGGGAAAACAAATCTTGCCCCAGAAGTTCAGAGAGGTCATGATAGAGTGCGGGTATAGGTGGAGGCGGGAGAGGTGCCAAGGAGGAAGTAAGGGACTCTGAGGATTTCTTTAAGAGAGATGAAAAATTAGGGAGTTCTTGATTAGCATTTCTAAGTTGCTTGTTTGCCTCCTTTAGGGAGATGAGGCTGCCTTTGCCTATACTACTCTCCAAATACCAAGGAAAATAACTCTCCCATTCTGATTGCTTAGTTTTTGTGCCTGCGTTATCCATACTGGTTCACAGGTACACTACTTTGGGCATCTCAAAAGACCTCCATTTAGGCCATTGTAACTTAGAATCTACTTTAGTTATAGTGGTCCACTTGGTTAAACATTTGCATGACAATTCGCCTACGTATTTTGCATATACCTGGCCAGAGGTTCTAAAGCGGAAACCTTATGTTCCACAGCTGTTGGGGTCTTAGAGGCCTTGTTCCCCGTAATTTAGAGGTCCTCTTTGGATTTGACCAAGGCAGGACATGTGTCGAACCCAAAATGTGCTGCTTGAGAACCTAGCTTTTCAAGGTCATTCCCCCCTGAACAGGTTTGGTCCACCCGTGTCATGGCTACCTGGCACCAATGTGCCAGGAGCTCAAGGTGTGAGAGGGGCCGGCTTCTTATATGCACCTGCTGGCTAAGATTAGACACCAAATATGTTCTTCTGAAAGGGGAAACTTATTTAGAGCTGCTGTATGTCTTAGGGAACATTTCTCCTAGACACCCTCATGAGATTCTCAGTTACCTGAGAATGCCCTGAAAGGCCGAATGAAGGGAGTAAGGTGCTCTACTTCTTTGGAGTGGAAGATTCCACACTCATGAGCTAGAGGGTTCTGAGTTGGTCAAATCTGATAGGGGAAGGGACCGAAGCATACAAATATACACATACACAAAAACAGAAACAAACAACAAAACTGTTAAGCAAAACTTATAATAATTACACAAAATGTATAATTTCTGAGCACTCTAAGTATAAGCAGGAAATTAATACCAGCTGGTTGTTAATGCTAATTTTAGTCATTTAGGGAATTTGCAAGACAGAATCTCAAACCAGTTTCTTACCTAGTGATGGGTTCCAAGCTGGAAACCACTCTCTGCCGATGCAGAAGCACATGAGTTTGCCATTCTTGGTGGAAGCGGGTGGGAAAACTCCCACAAAAAAAATGATTTTTTTTAAACAGCCAATAAACTTCAGACCCCCAACCGAAAAACGTTGGTAGATCAGGAATCCCTGGAGGAAATAGGTCCCAAACTTCAGGAAATTCATCCTGTTGGTTCAAGGTGCCCAAGCCAGTACAAAGCGCCAATAGGCTAATTGCTGCAGGCCAGGTCACTTTCACTCAGGATCCCTCCGTGGTTACCAGATGTCAATCAAAGAAAATGAAGAGCCAAGTCTCAGTCATCTTTGGAGGTTTATTTGCCAAGGTTAAGGACATACCTGAGAGACAGATCTATGCCTTTCTTTGAAGATGATTTTGAGGGCTCCAAATTTAAAGGGGAAAGGGCGGGACATTGGGAAGCAAAGAGTTTTCACATAAACAAAAGGGGCAAAGGAAAAATGTGCAAAATCTGCATTTTATATAAGATAATACAGACAAAATGGGGCAGCGGAACAATTAGATATGCATTTGTGTCTAACAGGCCAGGGTGTCTGTAAAGATAAGCTATCAATTTGCATTGCCCTAGTGAAGTTTCAACAGCTCACCAGGAATTTCCTTGTGGACAAAATATGAGGGAGATGGGTAGCTTTTTATCTTGCAGCCATCTTATTTAGGAACCAAAAGGTGGAGGCATGTCTGTGTGACCCAGTTCCCAGCTTGACTTTTCCCTTTGGCTAAATTAATTTGGGGTCCCAAAAGTTAATTTTCTTTCACACCGTCTAGGAATAAACCTTTCTAGACTTGGGAGATGAGACAAAACCTGAGACCAGTGACTCATTTTCTTTTTAAATGCTTTCTCCAAAAGATTTTTT
>NW_016869668.1:0-1963 GCF_001698545.2 Rhinopithecus bieti | reverse complement strand
CTTACTTGTTCTTTCTCTCTTGTCTGTCGAATGAAAAGAAACATATTAGACTGGAAACCTTTAAGCTCCTAAGACAAAAGACTATGCTTATAAAAGAACCACCTTATACATACATGGTAGGTTCTTCATAAACATTTTTGATCAAAGAAATACATATCTCAAAATATTTTCAACAAGTTTTCTATCTTCTTTGTTCTGGGACACATTCAACAGTCCCCTGCCTCCAATCAAAGTACCTTAACAATAAAATTCTAAGAAATAAGCTTAGGAATTAGTCTAGTATTCTAGTTGTAAATATCAGGGCTTCAATTTAACAAGTTGATATTGATCACCTATTAAGGGCTTAGCACTGTAGAGAAAAAAAAGACAATGTTCTTGCCTTAAGCAGCTTATTGTCTCATAAAGGATAACACACATACGCAAATACTGCAATTTTACTTTAGGGGAGGCACTAAGCACATCCATCCATTTGGGGAAACCAAGAAACTTTGCTTGAAACAGATGGCATTTGAGCCAGACTTGCATAAATTGTGCTAGGTAGAGATAAAATGAGAAGTATTTCAAGCAAGAAAGAATAGTTTAAGTAAGTGTGTACAAAAGGAAAAGTGACAAACACATTCACAAAACAGCAAGGAGCCCAAGCTGGAGGAGTAGGCATTCATGTAGACAAGGGTGAAAGGGTAATTTGTAATAAGAGAGTGGAAAGCCTTAAAATGCTATGCTGAATTTGGACTTAATTTTGTAGTGATGGGGAGATACAGAAGATTATTTGGTAGAGATGGAGAAAGAGAATGAGCAAATCTGTCATTCAGAAGATGAGTCTCAAAGCAGTATAGAAGACGAAATAGGGATGGAGAGTGATTTGGAAACAGAAGGAAGATCACAGTTATCTTGGTGAGAGGTGAGAGTAACTAGAATTGATTAAGCCATTAATAGATATTTGGAACTTCTAACAGTGCTTTGTAAGTATGAGTAATTTAACAATTACGAAAACCTTTTGAGGCAGACATTCTTATAATCTTCTTAATAGAGATGACATAATGAAGACACAGAGTGTTTAGTCAACTCTCTCAAACTCACAAAGTCAGTGGTACAGTCAGAATTCAGACTCAGATTCTCTGACATGAGAGCCCAAGTTTTGTTTGCTTGATTTTTTAAAATGAAGAATTTATACAAATCACTAAGAGAAACCCTAAGATAATGTTTTGTTTTCTATAGGAAAAAAAGATATAGGCATAAATAGATTATTCACAAAATATATATTGGAAATATACACTGGTGAACGTATACATACACACATGCATTAATATGTATTAATAGATTAATACAAATTCTAACCTATTAATCCTTACAACAACCCCATAAGGTTATATTATTAATATTAGCTCCACTTTATAGATAAGAAAACTAAGACAGAGAAAGGTCCAGTAACTTGCCTAAGGTTATCAGCTAATATCAAGCAGAGGAGAAATACTATCCAGGTAGACTGTCTCCAAAATACACCTTCAACTATTCAACCACATCATTGGAAAGAAAAATGAGATAGCCACTTTCTTATGGACTACTAATGAGACTTTGTTCATTTACTAAACAAGCAAGTATTAACAACCTCATATGTGGCAGGCACTATCTCAGGTGGTGGAAATGTAGTGATATAGTAAGAATGACATGATATCTCCCTGTGTAACTTGTACAAGCTCATAAAAAGATGCAGCTTTTGTAATGAGATATTTGGCAATTTATATTCAAACCTTAAAATACTCATATCCTCTAACTTTGGAATTCCACTTTTAAGTAGCTATGCAAAAGAAATACTGAGACATGGCAGAGGCATATTTATTCCCAAAGTTGTTTGTTGCAGCGTTATTTATAGTAGCTTGAATTTAAGCTTCATGAAGTCCACATACATGCATGAATACACACAAAACACACATGTACATGGATATATATATATATATATATA
>NW_016869667.1:0-1341 GCF_001698545.2 Rhinopithecus bieti | reverse complement strand
AATTAAAGTTTTAACTATGCAAGACGAGTAAATATGTCTAACATGATGCAGTTTCACAGAAATCTATTTTCCAGTTTTTGTCTGAGGATATTTCCCTTTTCACCATAGTGTTCACTGTACTCCCAAATACCTCTTGGTAGCCTTTGCTCCAAAAGAGATTCCAGAATCCTCTAGGAGGAGAAAGGTATATTTCTCTGAGTGGAATGCACACATCACAAAGCAGCTGCTCAGAAAGCTTCTCTCCAGTTTCTATCTGAAGACGTTTCCTTTCTCACCATAAGCCTCAAAGCCCTCCAGTATATCCCTTCGCCAACTAAACAAAAACAGTATTATGATACAGCTCAATGAAAGCAGAAGCTTAACTGCGTGAGCGGACTTCACGTGACATAAGGCAGTTTCACACAAAGCTTCCTTCTGGTTTGTCTCTGAGGTTATTTATTTTTCAGGATATCCTAAAGAGCGTTTCCAAATGTTCTTTCTCAGATTCCACAGAAACAGTGATTTCAAACTGCTCAATCCAAACAATGATTTAAATCTATGAGATGATTACAAACATCACAAAAGAGTTGCACAGAAAGCGTCTCTCTGATTTTCGATGGAAGACATTTCCTTGCCTCACACAGGCCTCCAGTTGCCAGTTACCATCCTTTCCCAGAATTCTCAGAGACCGACTTTGAAACTGGCAAATGTAGACTAAGCTTTAACCTGTGAAAAGAACGGACATGTCAGAGAGCAGTCTCTTCGAGTGCTTCTTTCTGTTTTTTATTGGACGACATTAAACTTTTGCCACAGTCTTCAATGTGCTCTGAATATCACTCTTTTGGTTTTACAGGAACAGTGTTCTAACTGTGCCTTATGAGAAGGAAGTTACAACTCCCTGAGTGGAATGCACACGTCACCAAGCATTTTCTCAGAAAGGTTCTCTCCACTTTTATTTGACTATATTTCCTATTTCGCCATAGGCCCGACTGTGATCCAAAACATCCACGAGGGAGTTTCCAAGCTGCCTAATATAAAGAAAGCTTCATCTATGTGAGATGAATAAACATAGTAAAAGCAGATTCACAGAAAGCTTCTTTCCAGTTTTATATAAAGATATTTCCTTTTCACCATAGTCCAGAATGTGCTTCGGAAGGTCCCTTCATGGATCCGTCCATGACAGTTTCCATGCTGCGTAATGTAAAGAAAGCTTTATCTATGTGAGATGATTATACATATCACAGGGTTGTTTCCTAGAAACTTTCAATCCAGTTTTTGTCTGAGGCAATTTCCCTTTCCACCATCGGCGTCAACATGCTCCCGAATATCACTTGGTACCTGTTTCTCCAAAAGGACTTCCCT
>NW_016869666.1:0-359 GCF_001698545.2 Rhinopithecus bieti | reverse complement strand
GAGTAGCTGGATTACAGGTGCCTACCACCATGCCCAGTTAATTTTTTGTATTTTTAGTAAAGACGAGGTTTCACCATGTTGGCCAAGCTTGTCTCCAACTCCTGACCTCAGGTGATCCACCCACCTTGGCCTCCCAAAGTGCTGGTATTACAGGCATGAGCCACCACGTCTGGCTTGGTTAGGTTTCTTTTCTTCTTCTTTGAGATGGAGTCTTGCTCTGTTGCCCAGGCTGGAGTGCAGTAGCCCCATCTCAGCTCACTGTAACCTCCACCTCCCAGGTTCAACAATTCTCCTACCTCAGCATCCCGAGTAACTGGGATTACAAGTGCGCACCACCACACCCAGCTATTTCTTTTTTC
>NW_016869665.1:0-1312 GCF_001698545.2 Rhinopithecus bieti | reverse complement strand
ATGTTTGCATAGGTTGCAGAATGCAGTTACATTTTTAGCTCAGTATTCTAAGAAATAACTTTGACCATGAAGAGCGTAGCTAGCGTTAGTGCAGCCTACACCACAAATTGCCTTATTTCATTGAGCTATGATAACGTACTAATGATTCAGCTATGTAGAAATAATAGCGTTATAGAGTATTAAAATTAGAAGTCACTTTGAAAGTCATCTAGATTTTAATCATTTCTTTCTATAGAGAATACCGAAGTGCTTATAAGTATAATCCAAACTGAGAATAGACATTAAATTTTATATTCTTTCCAATTCTTGTAGTAATGAGAATTTTGTTCATTTGAAATGAATTTATATATGAGTTTAATAACGTAGCAGTGACAGCAAAGTGGTTACAAATCTCAGCTAGATTTTCCACAAAACTCAGAGTGTGGCATTAGGCTGGGAGCAGTGGCTCACAACTGTAATCCCAGCACTTTGGGAGGCTGAGGCAGGAGAATCGCTTGAGCCTGGGAGTTGGAGACTAGCCTGGAAAAGATGGCAAGACCTGTGTCTACAATTAATTAAAGGAAAAATTACAAAAAATGTGGCATTAAAGGCAATGTAAGTCATTTACAAAGGCAGTGAACTACTCTATACCAGCATCCTAGGTTTTTCATTATATTGAATGGGGCTTCTTTAACTGACTGACACAAGAAAAGAGTAGTACACTAAGAGAGGTGAATGTAGAGAGAGGAAGGAGTAAGGTCATGGGTGTGTGAAGAGCATGACTTAATAAATCAGCAAATCATTCAGGAATGGTTAGCCTTCACACCCTAGCCCAGAGATTTTCATCTGAACTAATGGAAACTATCACTGGAGGTTCTAGCTCTCAAAATTCTATTTCCTTTTCTTCTTTTTTTTCCTGAGACAGGGTCTTGCTCTGTCACCCAGGCTAGAGTGCAGTGATGCAATTAGGTTCACTGCAGCCTTAACCTCCTGGGCTCAAGCAATCCTCCCACTTTAGCCGCCTTAGTAGCTGGTGCCACAAGCATGTGTCACCATGGCTGGCTATTTAAAAAAAAATTTTTTTTTAAATTTTTTGTAGCGACTGGGTTTTGCCGTTTTGGCTGGGAGCAAACATGATTCAGCCAACCAAGTCCAGGCTGGTTCAGGCTCCCAGGCTGGTCTCAAACCCCTGAGTTCAAGCAATCCACCTGCTTTGGCCTCCCAAAGTGCTGGGATTACAGGCACAACCCACCACACCTGATCTGGAAGTCCTACTTCTTGATGCTTTTATGTTTCAAGATCATCTGTCTTGAAGATCTACTCTCACTAGTTA
>NW_016869664.1:0-359 GCF_001698545.2 Rhinopithecus bieti | reverse complement strand
ACCCATCATCTACATTAGGTATTTCTCCTGATTTTATCCCTCCCCAACTCCTACCCCACAACGGGCCCCAGTGTATGATGTTCCCCTCCCTGTGTCCATGTGTTCTCATTGTTCAACTCCCACTTATGAGTGAGAACATGCAGTGTTTGGTTTTCTGTTCTTGTGTTAGTTTGCTGCGAATGATGGTTTCCAGCTTCATTCATGTCCCCGCAAAGGACACGAACTCATCCTTTTTTATGACTGCATAGTATTCCATGGTGTATATGTGCCACATTTTCTTTATCCAATCTATCATTGATGGGCATTTGGGTTGGTTCCAAGTCTTTGCTATTGTGAACAGTGCTGCAATAAACATACGT
>NW_016869663.1:0-367 GCF_001698545.2 Rhinopithecus bieti | reverse complement strand
GAGACAGAGTCTTGCTCTGTTGCCCAGGCTGGAGTGCAATGGCGTGATCTCAGCTCACTGCAACGTCCGCCTGTTGGATTGAAGTGATTCTCCTGCCTCAGCCTTCCAAGTAGCTGGGATTACAGGAGCCTGCCACCATGCCCAGCTTTTTTTTTTATTTTTAGTGGAGACGGGGTATCACCATGCTGGCCAAGCTGGTCTCGAACTCCTGACCTAAGGCGATCTGCCCGCCTCAGCCTCCCCAAGTGCTGGGATTACAGGTGTGAGCCGCCACACCTGGTCCTCAAGTTCCCACTTTCAATTCTTTGCAGGTAGACCAGAAGTGGAGTGGCTGGGTCCTATGTTAATCCTGATTTTATTTTATTTA
>NW_016869662.1:0-359 GCF_001698545.2 Rhinopithecus bieti | reverse complement strand
TCAGGAGATCGAGACCACCCTGGCTAACCCGGTGAAACCCCATCTCTACTAAAAAAATACAGAAAATTAGCCAGGCGTGGTGGCGGGAGCCTGTAGTCCTAGCTACTCGGGAGCTGAGGCAGGAGAAGGGCGTGAACCTGGGAGGTGAGCTTGCAATGAGCCGAGATTGTGCCACTGCACCCCCAGCCTGGGTGACAGAGTGAGACTCCGTCTCAAAAAAAAAAAAAAAAAAAAAAGAAGTGTGGTGCAGGTACTACATTCTTTGTTGTTCCATGTTCAAACCCTGTGTTTAACAGATATAGGTGCAAGATTGCCTAGGTGTAGTGCTGACTTTTGGAAATACTGTGGTTAGCATTGTG
>NW_016869661.1:0-1114 GCF_001698545.2 Rhinopithecus bieti | reverse complement strand
TTCAGACTGATTATAGCCAGCTCCTTTAGGTCAGCATGATAAAAAGGCTGCTGATATCATCATTGATTGCTCTGTTTTTCTCATGCCAAAGCGATCTGTTAAATCAGTGCAAAATTGATTTCTGCAACTTAAAGCTACAAGGATACAATTGCTTTCTAAGCTGCCACATCAATCAGATATCTTAAAAATCGTTAGTGAACTTGGGTATAATGCATGAGTGTGCCCACTCATGTGATTAGATGATGTATTCTATCTACATTCATTTTCCCTTGACGGTCATTTAATATGTGCAGAAATTATAACACACTGTGTGGGCTACTTAATATAGGTTACTTCGTGTGAATAATCTCAGAGCAGTTACCGTAGCAAATTTCCAGGCAATACTTAACTGTTGAAAAGGATATGTTCATTTGGTCATTTCAAGCTGATAAAATTCCAGAGGCACTTCTTTCACCGGCTTCTAATTTATAGGAATTAAGATTTTCCTTTGTTCTATTGCTTTGTATTGCCAGTTGAGTAAGGTATTCTCTGGAGTTGTGACGGTCTGTATAGTTATTACAATTCCATACTTTCTATTGAAACTTATTATTTTAACAGGTTGCCTAAACTTTAACTCAGTCAAATGTACTTCAACACGGAATTAGCTTAGCTTTTTTACAAAGATGTATGAACAAATTTTTTTTTTTATATATACCTTAAGTTCTGGGGTACATGTGCACAATGTACCAGTTTGTTACATAGTTATATATGTGCCATGGTAGTTTGCTGCACCCAACAACTCATCATTTACATTACATATTTCTCCTAATGCTATCTCTCCCAGAGCCCCTCAACCCCCAACAGGCCCCGGTGTGTGATGTTCCCCTCTCTGTGTTCATGTGTTCCCATTGATGAACAAATTTCTACAAGTGTAGTGTTTGTTAAGAAGTTTTAGGACTTAAAGAGTACAAATAATTTCATAGCAGTAAGATGGGATCTTGGTTTCATTACTGACATTTTATCAAACTTCTATGCATGTTGGAAATAGGAACTTGTTGCTTTTAGATATTTTCCTGGGTATATAGAGAAGAAATTAGAAAGTAAAAAACAAACAAACAAAAAAAAAACAAAAAAC
>NW_016869660.1:8299-9996 GCF_001698545.2 Rhinopithecus bieti | reverse complement strand
GAAATCAGAATCTGGGCATTAGGTTGTTGTCAGAAGCATTTTTTTGTTTGTTTATTTTTTTGAGATGGAGTTTCACTCTTGTCGCCTAGGCTGGAGTGCAATGGTGTGATCTCAGCTCACTGCAACCTCGGCCTCCCAGGTTCAAGCAATTATCCTGCCTCAGCTTCCCAAGTAGCTGGGATTACAGGCATGCGCCACCACACCCAGCTAATTTTTGTATTTTTAGTAGAGATGGGGTTTCACCATGTTGGTCAGGCTGGTTTCGAACTTCTGACCTCAGGTGAACCACCCGCCTTGGCCTCCCAAAGTGCTGGGATTATAGGCATGAGCACTGCGCCAGCCTTGTTTTTTGAGACAAGGTCTGGCTCTATTGGTCAGGCTGGAGTGCAGTGGCGCAATCTTGGCTCACCACTACCTCCACCTCATGGGCTCAAGCCATCCTCTTACTTCAGCCTCCCTAGTAGCTGGAACTACAGGCACAAACCACCACACCCAGCTGTTTGGTTTTTTTATTTTGTATTTCTGGTAGAGATGGGGTTTTGCCATGTTTCCCAGCCTGATCCTAAACTCATGAACTCAAGCCATCTGCCCTCCTCAACCTCCCAAAGTGCTGGGATTATAAGCATGAGCCACAGCACCCGGCCCACAAGCACTTTTGAAAGGTAAACTAATACAAACTAATATGATACTAAGGTTAGATATTTTTATTTTATCATGATTTACTTTCCTTTTAATTTAAGCATCCTAGCTGCCAAAATTAAGGTATGCCTCCTTTATTTGTTCTAGATCTTGGGTTTTAAAATCATTTTGTAAAAAACCAGTTAGTACAAAAACACAAATAACAAAAAAACTGCAGTCTCTTGTTCTCCCCAGCCCCTTCCATATCTCTTATCAGAAGTAACCATTCTTTTAGTTGTTTCTTATGGGTATACCTACATCTTTTAAAATAATAAATTTATCCTGCAATTAAAATTTTTTTGAGATGGTGTCTTGCTCTGTCACCCAGGCTAGACTGCAGTGTCTCGATCTCAGCTCCCTGCAACCTCTGCCTCCCGGGCTCAAGCCATCCTCCCACCTCAGCCTCCCCAATAGCTGGGAATACAGACGTGCGCCACCATGCCTGGCTAATTTTTGTGTTTTTGCTAGAGATAGGGTTTTGCCATGTTTCCCAGGCTGGTCTCAAACTCCTGGGTTCAACCTTGGCCTCCCAAAGTGTTGGGGTTACAGGTATGAGCCACTGTGCCTGGCCTTATCCTGCAATATTTTGGTTTATTCAATTTTGAAAGTATCTATTGATTTCCTATTATGTCTAATGAGGGTTTTTTAGCTCACACTTCATTATCATTTCCTCCATCCTCTTAATATACTGATACCTGGCCGGGCGCGGTGGCTCGAGCCTGTAACCCCAGCACTTTGGGAGGCCGAGACGGGCGGATCACGAGGTCAGGAGATAGAGACCATCCTGGCTAACACGGTGAAACCCTGTCTCTACTAAAAAAAAAAAATACAAAAAACTAGCCGGGTGTGGTGACTGACGGGTGCCTGTAGTCCCAGCTACTCGGGAGGCTGAGGCAGGAGAATAGGGGGAACCCGGGAGGCGGAGCTTGCAGTGAGCTGAGATCCGGCCACACTGCACTCCAGCCTGGGCGACAGAGCGAGACTCTGTCTCAAAAAAAAAAAAAAAAAAAAAAAAAAAA
>NW_016869660.1:0-4336 GCF_001698545.2 Rhinopithecus bieti | reverse complement strand
AAAAAAAAAAAAAAAAAAAAATTAACATGTAGGTTTTCTCTCCCTGGAGCTCTCACTTTCTTTTTTCTTTTCGGGCCTCAGGAGCAGAGTGGAGTTTATCGCCCTCCTCAGTTCATGGCCCACCACCGTCCTCAGCCTGGGCAAAGCCTGGCTTATTTTATTTCATTATTTTCTTTTTGTTTTTGAGACAGAGTTTCTCTGTCACCCAAGTTGGAGTGCAGTGGCGCTATCTCAGCTCACTGCAAACTCCGCCTCCTGGATTCAGGCAATTCTCCCACCTCAGCCTTCCAAGTATCTGGGATTGCAGGCGTGCACCACCATGCCCGGCTAATTTTTGTACTTTTTGTAGAGACAGGGTTTCACCGTGTTGCCCAGGCTGGTCTCTAACTCCTGGGCTCAAGTGATCCTCCTGCCATGGCCTCCCAAAGTGCTGGGATTCTAGGCATGTGCCACCGTGCCTGACCTATTTCATTATTTTCTCCAGTTACTCCCTCTCCCCTCTCCAGTTAATCCCTCTCCCCTCCCCCTCCTAGGCCCTCACTAGGGTGTTCATCTGTCTTTAAATCTGCATGTGTAGCAATAACCAGACATTTATTCAGCACCTACCATGGTGACAGGTGTTACTCTACATCAGGGAGCAACAAACCACAGCCCATTGACAGATTTTATACAACCTACAAGCTAAAAATGGTTTATATATATATATATTTTTTCTTTTTTGAGATAGAGTTTCACCCTGTTGCCCAGGCTGGAGTGCAATGGTGCCATCTCAGCTTACTGCAACTTTCGCCTCTTGGGTTCAAGTGATTCTCCTGCCTCAGCTTCCCCAGTAGCTGGGACTACAGGCGCCTGCCACCACGCCCGGCTAATTTTTTTTTTCGCATTTTTAGTAGAGACGGAGTTTCACCATGTTTGCCAGGCTGGTCTCCAACTCCTGACCTCAAGTGATCTGCCTGCCTCGGCCTTCCAAGGTGTTGGGATTACAGGCAAGAGCCAATGCACCTGGCCAGTTTTTACATTTTTAAATGGCTGGAAAAAAAAAATCAAAAGAATACTGTTTTGTGACACCGGAAAATTATATGAAATTCAAATGTCAGTATCCATGTCTAAGTTTTACTGGTGTACAGCCACGCTCATTTTTTTGTTTGTTTTTTTCAAGATGGAGTCTCCCTCTGTTGCCCAGGCTGGAGTGCAGTGGTGTGATCTCGGCTCACTGCAACCTCCGCCTCCTGGGTTCAAGCGATTCTCCTTCCTCAGCCTCCGGAGTAGCTGGGATTACAGGTATGCGCCATCACGCCTGGCTAATTTTTGTATTTTTAGTAGAGATGGGGTTTCTGCATGTTGACCAGGCTGGTATCGAACTCATGACCTCAGATGATCCATCTGCCTTGGCCTCCCAAAGTGCTGGGATTACAGGCGTGAGCCACTGCACCCGGCCCACGCTCATTTTTTATGTACATCTCTGGTTTCTTTCATGCCACATTGGCAGAATTGAATAGTTACAGCAGAGATTGTATGGCACAAAGCCGAAAATACTGACCATCTGGCCCTTTACAGAAAAAAGAAAATTGCTGACCAGTGCTCCAGAGGTTGGGGATACTCTAGGGAACGTATGTGTTTAATTTATATAAATAGAATGATGGTTTAACTGGGGCCAGGGAGCAAATTCAATCTGGGATTTTTGAGAGTGACGGAGAGGCTATTAATTACTGGGACAACTTAGGGTCAACTATCTGTCCCTGGAAAGCAAGGATGCATGATTATCTCTAACCCTCATTCTGCCCATGATCACCGGCTTTGTTTGTTGTATTTTAAGAATGTGTTGGCCAGGCACAGTGACTTAACCCCGTAATCCCGGCACTCTGGGAGGCTGAGGAGGGTGGATCACCTGAGGTCAGGAGTTCAAGACCAGCCTGGCCAAGATGATGAAACCCCATCTCTACTAAAAATACAAAAAATTAGCCAGGCGTGGTGGCGGGCGTGTGACAGAGCAAGACTCCATCTCCAAAAAAAAAAAAAAAAAAAGAATTTGTTGGCCAGGCATAGTGGCTCACACTTGTAATCCCAGCACTTTGGGAGGCCAAGGTGGGATGATTGCTTGACCTCAGGAGTTGGAGGCCAGCCTGGGCAACATAGCAAAACCTCATCTCTACTAAAAATACAAAAATTGGCCGGGCGTGGTGGCTCATGCCTATAATCCTAGCACTTTGGGAGGCTGAGACAGGTGGATCACTTGAGGCCAGGAGTCGAGACCAGCCTGGCCAACATGGCGAAACCCCAACTCTACTGAGAATTAGCTGCACATGGTGGCACACACCTGTAATCCCAGCTACTTGGGAGGCTGAGGCACGAGAATTGCTTGAACCGGGGAGGTGGAGGTTGCAGTGAGCTGAGATTGTGCCACTGCACTCCAGCCTGGGTGACAGCCTCTGTCTTGAAGAAACAAAACAAAACAAAACAAAAATTAGCCAGATGTAGTGTTGTGAGCCTGTAGTCCCAGCTACCTTGGAGGCTGAGGTAGGAGCATTGCTTAAGCCCAGAAAGTTAAGGCTTCGGTGAGCTCTGACAGTGTCACTGTATTTCAGCCTGGGAGACAGAGCAAGACGCTGTCTCAGAAAAAAAAAAAAAAAAAAAAAAAAAAAAATTTCTCTGGGTTGTAGCCCTAGAATAGGATTCAGCAGACTATGGCCCATAGGCCAAATCTGGGGCATGGCAGTTTCTGTACAGTCAGCGAGCTAATTTTTAAATGACTAGGGTAAAAAATCAAAAGAAGAATCATATTTTGTGACACATTAAAATGACATGGAGCCTGGGCGTGGTGGCTCACACTTGTAATCCCAGCACTTTGGGAGGCCAAGGTGGTAGGATCACTTGAAGCCAGGAATTCAAGACCAGCTTGGCCAAAATGGTAAAATCCGTCTCTATTAAAAATACGAAAATTAGCTGAGCCTGGTGGTGTGCATCTATAATCCCAGCTACTCAGGAGGCTGAGATACAAGAATTGCTTGAATCCGGGAGATGGAGGTTGCAGTGAGCCAAGATTGCACCACTGCACTCCAGCCTGGGCGACAGAGTAGACAGTCTGTTTCAAAAAAAAAAAAAGAAAAAGAAAATAACATGGAGTTCACATTTCAATGTCCATAAAGGTTTCAAAACAGCCCCACCCACTCATTTGCATATCATCTAAGGTTGTAACAGTGCCTTTGTGGTCTGCAAAGCCTAAAATATTTACTATCTGGCAGGGCTCCATGGCTCACGCCTGCAATCCCAGCACTTTAGGAGGCCGAGGCGGACGGATCACGAGGTCAGGAGATTGAGACTATCCTGGCCAACATGGTGAAACCCCGTCTCTACTAAAAACACAAAAATTAGCTGGGCGTGGTGGCGCGTGCCTGTAATCCCAGCTACTTGGGAGGCTGAGGCAGGAGGATACCTTGAACCAGGGAGATGGAGGTTGCAGAGAGTCAGAGGTTGCACTGCACTGCAGCCTGGCAACAGAGAGAGACTCCATCTCAAGAAAAAATAATAAATAAAATAAAATAATTGTTGTTTTTTTTTAAAGCAGATTGGTCATTTTATTTTATTTATTTATTTTTCTGAGACAGAGTCTCCCTCTGTTACCCAGGCTGGAGTGCAGTGGTGTGATCACAGCTCACTGTAGCCTTGACTTTTCCGGATTCAGGTTATCCTCCCACTTCAGCCTCCCAGGTAGCTGAAACTACAGGTGTACACCACCATACTTGGCTAATTATTATAATTTTTGTAGCGACAGGGTTTTCCCAGGCTGGTCTTCCTGTTTTCAGCAGGTTTTCTTGTTGCCCAGGCTGGTCTGGAACATGTGAGCTCAAGAGATCCACCCGCCTTGCTTGGCCTCCCGAAGTGCTGGGATTATAGGCGTGAGCCACCACACCTGGTCTATTTTTTTTTTTTTTTTTGAAACAGACGCTCGCTCTGTCACCCAGGCTGGAATGCAGTGGCACACTCTTGGCTCACTGCAACCTCCACCTCCCAGATTCAAGTGATTCTCATGCCTCAGCCTCCTGAGTAGTTGGGACTACAGTCGCCCCCCGACAACACCTGGCTAATTTTTTTTTTTTTCCTTTTGAGATGGAGTCTCACTCCCGTGGTACAGGCTGGAGTGCAGTGGCACAATCTCGGCTCACTGTAACCTCCACCTCCCAGGTTCAAGTGATTCTCCTTCCTCAGCCTCCTGAGTAGCTGGGATTACAGGCATGTGCCACCACACCCGGCTTATTTTTGTATTTTTTAGTAGAGACGAGGTTTCACCTTGTTGTCCAGGCTGGTCTCGAACTCCTGACCTCAGATGATCCACCCG
>NW_016869659.1:0-1115 GCF_001698545.2 Rhinopithecus bieti | reverse complement strand
CAATATAAAAAGGAACTATTTTTGTCTGATGAAAACAAACACCAAGTTAATAATTACTTTTAAAGTGGAAGAAAATAATTGCAACACATTTGACAAAGGATAGTCATAATACATTGAGAAATTATTTAGTTACACTAGGGAAAACAAAGCAATTAAATTTAATTCCAGAGGAAAGACAGTAGAAAACTGGTTGAAAGATATGATCATTCATGATGAAAACCTTTAACAAACTGGGCATAGAAGGAACATATCTCAAAATAATAAAGGCCAAATATGATCAACTCAGGGCCAACATAATACTAAATGAGAAAAAGTTTAAAGTGTTTCCTCTAAGAACTAGAACAAGATAAAGATGCCTACTTTCACCACTCCTATTCAGTATAGTACTGGTAGTCACAGCCAGAGCAATCAAGGAAGAGCAAGAAATAAAAGGCTTCCAAACTGAGAAGGAGGAAGTCAAGTGTGTCTGTTTGCAGATGACATAATCTTATATCTAGAAAAACCAATAGCCTCCAGCAGAAACTCTTAGATTTGATAAATGAATTTAGTAAAGTTGCAGACTACAAAATCAATGTACAAAAATCAGTAGTGTTTTATACACAAATAATGATCTAGCTGAGAATGAAATCAAGAAGGCAGTTTCATTTACATTAGCAGAAATAAAATAAAATACCTAGAAATAAATTTAACAAAGGAGATGAAAGAGATGAAAGATCTCTATGAGGAAAACTACAAAACACAGATGAAATAAATTGTATATGATGCAAATTTAAAACATCCCATGATCATGGATCAGAAGAATAAATATCATTAGAATGACCATACCACCCAAAGCAATCTACAGATTCAATGCAATCCCTATCAAAATATCAAAGTCATTTTTTCAGAGAAATAAAAAAAACAACCTGAAAATTATGAAACCAAAAAAGAGCCCAAATAGCCAAAGTAATCCTAAGCAAAAGGAACAAAGCTGGAGGCAGCACATTACTTGACTTCAAAGTATATTACAAGAACTATAGTAACCAAAGCAGCATGGTAGTGGTATAAAAGTAGACACACAGATCAATGGAACAGAATAAAGAACCCAGAAATAAAGCCGTATATTTATAGCTAAC
>NW_016869658.1:0-913 GCF_001698545.2 Rhinopithecus bieti | reverse complement strand
CATTGAGCAGTTTGATAACACTATTTTCACGGAATCTGCAATAGGATATTTGGTAGTGCATTGAAGCCTATGGTGACAAATTAAATATTCACAGATTAAAACCAAAAAGAAGCTCTCTGAGAAACTGTTTTCTGATGTGCGAATTCATCCCACAGTGTTACACTGTTCTTTTCATTGAGAAATTTGCTAACACTGCTGTCGTGGAATCTGCAAAGGGATATTTGGGAGGGCATTGAAGACTATGGTGACAAAGGACATATCCTCAGATAAAATCAAAATAAACTTTCTGTGAAACTGCTTTGTGACATGCGAATTCAACACACCGAGTAACATTGTTCTTTTCATTGAGAAGTTTCCTAAAACATTTTTCGTTTAATCTTCAATGGTATATTCGGGAGCACATTGAGGAATACAGTGACAAAGGAAATATCCTCACATAAAAACTAGAAAGAAGATTTCCTAGAAACTCCTTTATGATGTGTGCATTCATCTAATAGAGCTAAACGTTTCTGTTTAGGGAAAACTGTGGCATCACTGTTTTTGTGGTGTCTGAGAAGGGATATCTGAAGGTTTCTGAGAAACTGCTTTCCAATGTTTGAATTCATCTCACAGATTTACACTTTGTTTTCCATGGAGCAGTTTGCTAACACTATTTTCATGGAATCTTCAAAGGTATATTCACAAGTGCATTGAGGCAAGTAGTGAAAACGGAAGTATCCTCAGACAAAAACTAGAAAGAATCTTTCTGACAAACTACTTTGTGATTTGTGAATACATCTCACAGAGTAACATCATTCACTTCATGGAGCAGTGTGATAGCACTGTTTTTGGGGAATCTGAAAAGGGATAATTTGTAATGTATTGATGCCTCAGGTGACAAAGGAAATATCCTCAAATAAAATCTAGAAAGAAA
>NW_016869657.1:0-2034 GCF_001698545.2 Rhinopithecus bieti | reverse complement strand
TATATATTATATATAATATAATATATATCTGTTCCTTACAGGCACTTTCCAATTCTGTTATGAACCCTTCATAAACATCACTTTCATACCCACATGACATTCCATCCAGTAAAAATGTCCACCACAGTGTACTTAGCCAGTCCCCTACTGCCTGTTCATGTTATTTCTAGTTTTCCCTATTATAAAAGCCCTAACAGAAATATCATCTCATCATGCACAAAACTTTTTTCTATATTTTATGTATTTCCATTGGTCCATATTTCCTGGGGCAGATGTTCAGAAGTAAAACTATGATGTCAGTGAATATCAATATTTATAAATTCCCTGGTGTTGATTGCAAGACTATTTTCCAGGAAAACTGTACTAATTTGCAGTCCCATCTGCATGTCTGAAGAGACTCAGCAACATTCTCAGTGACTGATTGGGTTTTCCATGTACCGTAATAGAAGCAAGGGCAGGGGACAGGCTCCAGACCTCATACTTGAGTGTTGAGAACAGTGGCCAGGTAGATACTCCATGGAATAAATTATTAGGGTATGTTCCAGACTCTCTCCAGGAGTGGCAAGAACTCTGGGCTCAATTTCAGCTGACTTTGATTCTAGGCCTTGCTTTGTCACTTGCTAGTTATGTGTTCCTCAGCAAGTCACTGCTTTCTCTTTCAACCTCCCTTTAACTTATCTGCAAAACAGAGACAATAATGCCTCTATCTGGAGAGGATCGCGAAGAGCAAATGATGCCATGTATGTTCCCACTGTGTTATAAACCACAAGCTCCTGTGTAGGCTTGAGTCTTCTCTGTATTTGGTTGATGCACTCCATTCCTAGAACATCAGCATCTCCGATGAAGCTGCTAAGATCAAGTTTGGGAATGAGAAAAGTTGAAGACTCAATCCTAGACCCGGTCAGGTGCGGTGGTTCACGCCTGTAATCCCAGTACTTTGGGAGTCCGAGGCGGGCAGATCATCCGAGGTCGGGAGTTCGAGACCAGTCTGACCAACATGAAGAAACCCCATTTCTACTAAAAATACAAAAATTAGTCGGGCATGGTGGCACATGCCTGTAATCCCAGCTACTGGGGAGGCTGAGGCAGGAGAATCACTTGAACCCGGGAGGTGGAGGTTGCTGTGAGCCAACATTGCACCCATGCACTCCAGCCTGGGCAACGAGAGCGAAACTCTGTCTCAAAAAAAATAAAAAAAAGAAACCTCCTAAACTCAGGGATTCCACCACAAAAGCCCAACATTTTCTGCTCTTAGCACAAACACTTCAAAAGCCTGAACTCAATGTTTCCCCCTTCCCACTTTCCCGCCTTGTGTGTGTGTGTGTGTGAGTGTGTGTGTGTGTAGAGAGACAGCTCTGAGCACTGTCTACCCTGCACTCCACTCAGGATGCCCCCCACAGGGTGGGTGTTTCCGTGTTAGTGCCTTTCCCCTTTTCTAATAGGGGAATGAGACAAGACTCACTGCTGGGCTTTCCGTTTTTCCTAACACTGCCCCCCTTAGCCTTGCTAAGACCCAGGTCAAAGGTTTAAAGTTATCTCTTTCAATAGCACTTCACCTCTATTATCTTCCTTCTAAAACCCATAACCTCAGTCTAACCATAAGAAAATATTAGACAATGGCAGGGCGCAGTGGCTCACACCTGTAATCCCAGCACTTTGGGAGGTCGAGGCAGGCAGATCACCTAAGGTCAGGAGTTGAGACCAGCCTGGCCAACATAGTGAGGCCTTGTCTCTACTAAAAATACAAAAAAATTAGCTGGGCATGGTGGCTCACACCTGTAATCCCAGCTACTTGAGAGGCTGAGGCAAAAGAATCACTTGAACCCAGGGGGTGGAGGTTGCAGTGAGCTGAGATCATGCCACTGCACTCCAGCCTGGGTGACAGAGCAGGACTCTGCAAAAAAAAAAAAAGAAAGAAAGAAAGAAAGAAAGAGAGAGAGAGAAGGAAGGAAGGAAGGAAGGAAGGAAGGAAGGAAGGAAGGAAGGAAGGAAGGAAAAGAAAGAAAGAAAGAAAAGAAAGAAAGAAAGAAAGAA
>NW_016869656.1:0-359 GCF_001698545.2 Rhinopithecus bieti | reverse complement strand
AGCTTCTCACCGTGACGCCCCTCAGGACCAGGCCTGGTTGCTCTCTTCCATCTGCCTCACTTCCAGACAATCAAGACTCAGTGCCATGCTGCTCCCACTCTCGCCTCCTACAGTCTCTTCCACATAACAGCCAGAGGGGGCCTTTTTTTGAGACAGGGTCTCACTCTGTCATCCAGGCTAGAGTGCAGTGGTGCAATTACGGCTCACTGCAGCCTGGATCTCGTGGGCTCAAGTGATCCTCAGAGTGGGCTTTTTACATCCTCAGATGTAGCCCTTTAGTGGCTTCCCGTATCTCTGAGTCAAGGTCCTGCTCACCACCTCGCCAGTCTCCCTGCTGCTCTGTGAACCACACAGGCTAC
>NW_016869655.1:0-359 GCF_001698545.2 Rhinopithecus bieti | reverse complement strand
TTTGGGAGCCCACTGGGGCCCATTGTGAAAAAGGAAATATCCTCAGATAATAAACAGAGAGAAGCTTTCTGAGAGATTGCTTTGTAATGTGTGACTTCATCACACAGTGTTCCACTCTTCCCTTCTTGGAACAGTTTGCGAGCACTGTTGTCGTGGATTCTGCAAAGTGATACTTCGGAGCTCATTGAGGGCTATGGGGAAAAAGGAAATATCTTCAGATAAAAACTGGAAAGAAGCCTGCTGGGAAAATGCACTTCGATGTATTAGAGTCCATTGACACTGCCTTGAAGGACCTGGGTTGGGCTACTTTCCATCACATTGAGGTCTACACTGATAAAGGAAATATCATCAGTTCAAAT
>NW_016869654.1:0-911 GCF_001698545.2 Rhinopithecus bieti | reverse complement strand
TATTGACTGTCATCTACCAAAATACTAACTTAAATCTTGTAACTATTTGATTTCAAGTTTAAATTGATCTGGTATTTCTTGTGGGGCTCTAATTGCATCTAAATAGATGTGAGAGTTGAAAGATCTATAAGGGGCTTCTCTTGCTTTACGATGTCTTATTATTATTATTATTATTTCTGATTGATGAAATGCCAGGGTGAAAGGGATAGCCAAATGGACTAAAGCACAAGTGCCTCTCTAGTTATTTGGCAGAGTGCCCAGTAAAGGTCCACGACAATACCACCACACATCCGATCGGGGATGAACAAGGGCTGATTGATTGATAAGCTCTTGAAAATTCTTAAGCTCACTGCAACCCTTCAGGTCTCCAAGGAATACTAAGTCTCCTCCTTGCCGTGAGAGACATGAAGTGAACTTAGTGTTGGGAGACGGAAGCCGGATGGCCCTCGGGGGCTGACCCACAGGGACTTTGGGATATAGCAGAGAGAACTTGGCATGACTTATTATGCCAGGCTGTAGAATCCTGGAAAAGAGCCACCATGCAGCCCATGCCTGGTCGACTAGAGGACCACCTTCGTGGAAGGGGGACAATCAGGGCTTCTGGCCTGCCATGTGCACAAGCATAACAATTGCTTTTGTTTAACGTGCAGATGGAATATTTGATCCATTCTAACCAGGCATTTGCATCTTGGTATGCTGTCTTAATTGGCAAAGTTTATTTTAAGTCTTTAACTTCTATGATCCTCTAGTAAAATGAACGTTTCCTTTAGCACCTATTTTATTAGTTTTTGACCAAAAAAAGCTAAACATCATTTTATATTTAAGAATGCTTTTGTATGATTTTATACCAGATAAGTTAAATTTTACCTTTATATTAGTGTGTTATTAATGTTAATCTTAATTTTAAAAAA
>NW_016869653.1:0-1212 GCF_001698545.2 Rhinopithecus bieti | reverse complement strand
CGTATTAGCCAGGATGGTCTCGATCTCCTGACCTCATGATCCGCCCGTCTCGGCCTCCCAAAGTGCTGGGATTACAGGCTTGAGACACCGCGCCCGGCCTCAAACAATTATTTGTCTCAAACTCTGCTTTCAGGAAATCCCGAAGAAAGACACAAGTTGCTGTCATTTTTCAAGGCGTAGGTCAAATATCCAGAAATGGAAGCCATCACCCCAACCCACTGCCATTTCCACGGCACACGGTACAGAACACTGCAGAGACGAGCTCAGTCTCCAGGTCTCAGGAGGCTCCAGCGTCTTGGACGCTCAGGCACTCAGGCCTTGCGGCTCCACCTTGCACCCTGTGCACTCCTTCATGGAGCCTTCACCACACTCCTTTTTAACTGCACCTAGTGAGTTCCACCAGCAGAGCCCATCCAAAGAAGAGCCGGTATCGTATTCATTGTTGATTCCCAGTGCCTCATCCAGCAGTGTCACGGCAGGCACTCAAAGAGTCTGCTAAATGTATTCCTTGGGTTATAAGTAGAAAACTTGGGGTGTGTCCTCAGTAGCCTTGGCTCTGGTTTAAGCCCTCTGAGGCCCCTGCCTTCCCCTTGCGTGGCCCCTCCCCTCCCCCAACCCCCACCCTCAGGGTCTTGGGAGGTTCCGACACCCAACCTCAGGGTGATTGTTAATGTCTTCCTTCTACTCCACCACTTGGCGACTTCCACTACAGAATATCTAGTCACCTCTGTTTCTCTCTTCCTATCAGGGACTACACTTCACAAGAAGGGCTCCTGAGAGTCTCCAGCTCCTTTCTTCCATGAGCTTGAGTCAGAAACTTGGAAGGGCTTGTGTTGCCTGTGAAAGCATTTCTTCCTGAGAAGGTGCTGCCTACATAATGTAAAATGAAATACAAGTATCAACATAATTCCAGTTGTTCATGATATAATGTTAAAGGAAATGATGAACATACAAAAACCATACATGCATACATGGTTTCATCTTTTTTTTTTTTTTTTTTTTGAGACAGGGTCTCACTCTGTCGCCCAGGCTGGAGTGCAGTGGCACGATCATGGCTCACTGCAGCCTTGACCACCCAAGGCTTAGGTGATCCTCCTGCCTCAGCATCCCCACCCACCCCCAACCCCTGCCCCACGGTAGCTGGGACTACAGGCACATACCACCACACCTGGCTAATTTTTGTATTTTTAATAGAGACAGGGTTTCGCCACC
>NW_016869652.1:0-912 GCF_001698545.2 Rhinopithecus bieti | reverse complement strand
AGACAGAGTCTTGCTCTATCACCCAGGCTGGAGTGCAGCGGTGTGATCTCGGCTCAAAGCCATCTCTGCCTCCTGGGTTCAAGCAATTCTCCTGCCTCAGCCTCCTAGATAGCTGGGATTACAGGTGTGCATCACCATGCCCAGCTAATTTTTTGTATTTTTAGTAGAGATGGAGTTTCACCATGTTGGCCACGCTGGTCTTGAACTCCTGACCTCAGGTGATCCACCTGCCTCGGCCTCCCAAAGTGCTGAGATTACAGGCATGAGCCACCGTGCCTGACCTGCATGTTCTTTCTGAGTCTTCATTTCCATATCTGTAAGACGGGTGGGGGTGCAGAGCGAAGAGGAAATTTCACCCAGACAGAAGCCAGCAGTCCCACATCACTCTATTCCTCACAGAGAAACCCATTAGCTTCGTGCAGTAGCACACTTGTAGTCCCAGCTACTCAAGAGGCCAAGGTGGGGAGGATTGCTTGAACATAGGAGTTGGAGACCAGCCTGGGTAACATAGTAAGACCCTGTCTCTTAAAAAAAAAAAGAAAAGAAAGAAAAGAAAATAGGGCCAGGCATGGTGGCTCACGCCTGTAATCTCAGCACTCTGGGAGGCTGAGGCAGGCAGATCATGAGTTCAAGACCAGCCTGACTAACATGGTGAAACCCCGTCTCTACCCCGTCTCTACTAAAAATACAAAAATTAACCAGGCATAGTGGCAGACGCCTGTAATCCCAGCTACTCAGGAGGCTGAGGCAGGGGAATCACTTGAACCCGGGAGGCAGAGGTTGCAGGGAGCTGAGATCGCACCACTGCACTCCAGCCTGGGAGACAGAGCAAGACTCCATCTCCATCTCAAAAAAATAATAATAATGGCCGGGCGCAGTGGCTCAGGCCTGTAATCCCAGCACTTTGGGAGG
>NW_016869650.1:0-1885 GCF_001698545.2 Rhinopithecus bieti | reverse complement strand
TTTTTTGAGATGAAGTCTTGCTCTTATCGCCCAGGCTGGAGTGCAATGGTGCGATCTCCACTCACTGCAACCTCCACCTCCCAGGTTCAAGTGATTCTTCTGCCTCAGTCTCCTGAGTAGCTGGGATTACAGGCACCTGCCACCACGCTTGGCTAATTTTTTGTATTTTTAGTAGAGATGGAGTTTCACCGTGTTAACAAGGGATGATGAACTGCTGACTTCAGGTGATCCATCTGCCTCAGCCTTCCAAAGTGCTGGGATTATAGGTGTGAGCCACCGCGCCCGGCTCTGCTTGATACTTAATGGTGATTTTATCCAGTTTTGCATCTGAGGCTCCCTTTCCAATAAGGATGGGAGGAAGAGAAAGAGGGGACAGCAGTCAAGATGTAGGGACACAATGGGCAGGGCCATGTGCAGCGGCTGTGGTGAAAGGTCCAGAGAAATTACATGCCTGTAGTGGAGTAAGCAAGTTCTAAATTCTGAGGACCATGAACAGAGGCAGCTCAAATTTTAAAATGCAGGAAAACACACTGGGCCCATTAAGGGACCAGATGGCTGTACAGTTGGGTTGAAACCTCAGGGACATGAAGAGGAGGGGTAAGAGATGAGCACAGAAAAGAAGGCTTGGACTCCCACTGTGAAGGACCTTAAATGCCAGGAAAAAGAGTTTGTGCCCAACTCTGTAGGCAGGGAGAGTCACTGCAGGTCTCTGAATGTGGAAGTCATGATTAGGATGGTCCTTTGGGAAGAGGAGGCTGGGAGAGGTGTGTATGGATTGGAGCTGCAGAGGTAAGTCCTGAGGAGCTGAGTTTAAGGACCAGTAAGAGTGATACATATGGAGGATAATGAAAGGCCATCCCGAGGAGGGTGGCAGTGGGAAAGGAAGGAGGCATGGGTTTGAGGGTCAGAATTAATGGGACTTGGCAACTTAGTGGATGGTATAAAGAGAGGAAAAAGTTGTAGGTGGTGAGAGGATGGTGAGGAACTTGGAGTCAGGGGGCAAAGGAGGTAGTGAGAGTAAGGAGCTCCATTTTGGAGAAACTGAATTTGAGATGCTAGAAGAACATCTGTATGGGGTTTCAGCAGTTCTCTGGAGCTGAATCCGAAATTCAGAACAAGTTGGGACAAGAGAAACAGATTTGAGAATAATTACCATAAAGATAGTAGTAGAAGAGCAAGGGGAAAAGGTGACTTGTGCAGTCACACAGGGCCCTAAGCTTAGTTTAATGTTCTGCTGTTGTGTTCTTAAAATTCTTCGAACAAGTAGCCCTGATTTTCATTTTGCAAGGGGATCCATAATTATACTAAGGGAGAAGATACAGTACAGGCTGAGATCCTTACCCCAGACTACTGAAGGAGTCTGCGTCTTGTGAAATGGCACATACAATCTGATGTATTTGTGTAGTCATGCATGTGTCTGAGAATAGGGTTCATGAATTTCATCAGATTCACAAAAGGGTTTGTGACAGGCCAGGCTCAGGGTGGCTCATGCCTGTAATCCCAGCACTTTGAGAGGCCAAGGCAGGTAGATCACCTGAGGTCAGGAGTTCGAGACCAGCCTGGCCAACATGACAAACTCTCGTCTCTACTAAAAATACAAAAATTAGCTGGGCATGGTGGCACATGTCTGCAATCCCAGCTACTCGAGAGGCTGAGGCAGGAGAACTGTTTGAACCCAGGAGATGGAGGTTGCAGTGAGCTGAGATCCTGCCACTATACTCCAGCCTAGGCAACAAAGTGAGATTCTGTCTAAAAAAAAAAAAAAAGGTGGTACTGGCTGCCTCTGGGAAGGGGACTGGGTGAGTAGAAGACCGGGATGGGATGGGGAACTGAGTCTTCATTGTATGCCCTTTTTCTTTTTTACTTTTCTTTTCTTTTTTTTTTT
>NW_016869648.1:0-212 GCF_001698545.2 Rhinopithecus bieti | reverse complement strand
CAGGGCCCAGACCAGAACCATCCAGACCAGTACCATCCAGACCAGCAGCACCCAGACCAGCACCATCCAGACCAGCACCATCCAGACCAGCAGCACCCAGACCAGCACCATCCAGACCAGCACCATCCAAACCAGCAGTGCCCAGACCAGCTGCTGCACCCAGACCAGGGACACCCAGATCAGCAGTGCCCAGACCAGCACCACCCAGACCA
>NW_016869647.1:0-823 GCF_001698545.2 Rhinopithecus bieti | reverse complement strand
CAGTGTCCACTTCCCAGTACTTTGTTCTCCCCTCTAGTTTGTTATATACATCAGCAGATGTTCACCCATGCTCCCTGATCCTACAGTTTGTGGAATCTATCCACTGACAGTCCTTTTAGTCTCTTCACTGTTTCTGCTTTAATTTATTCCTTTCATTTTACTGAGTTATCTACAACACCTTGTACTTGTTTCATTATTCAGATGAAAATCATCTCCTTTAATCCTTATAGAAAGCCTGACACGTAAGTGCTATGATTTCCATTTTGGAGATGGAAAACTGAGGCACACAGGGATTCAGAAACTTGCTTAGGTGGGGAGTGGTGGCTCATGCTTATAATCCCAGTACTTTGGAAGGCTGAGGCAGGAGGATCACTTGAGCCCAGGTGTTTGAGATAAACCTGGGCAACATAGTGAGACCTCATCTCTACAAATTTTTTTTAAAGAATTAGTCAGGCATGGAGATGTGTGCCTGTAGTCCCATTTACTTGGGAGGCTGAGGCAAGAAGGTCGTTTGAGCCTGCAGGAATCAAGGCTGTTGTAAATGAAAAGAAAACAAGGAAAGAGAAAGAAAGAGAGATAAGAGAGAGAGAGAGAGAGAGAGAGAGAGAGAGAGAAAGAAAGAGAGAGAGAGAGAAAGAGAGAGAGAAAGAAAGAAAGAGAGAGAGAAAGAAAGAAAGAAAGAAAGAAGAAAAAAGAAGAAAGAGAAAAGGAAGGAAGAAAGAAGAAAGAAAGAAAGGGAGGGAGGGAGAAGGAAGGAAGGAAGGAAGGGAGGCAGGGAGAGAAACAGGGAGGAAGGGAGGGAGGAAGAAGGAAGGAAAGGAGG
>NW_016869646.1:0-213 GCF_001698545.2 Rhinopithecus bieti | reverse complement strand
ATCTATGTATGTATCTGTGTATGTATCTATGTATGTATCTATGTATGTATCTATGTATGTATCTATGTATCTATATATGTATGTGTGTATGTATGTATCTATGTATGTATGTATCTATGTATGTATCTGTGTATGTATGTATCTATGTATCTATATATGTATGTGTGTATGTATCTATGTATGTATGTATCTATGTATGTATCTGTGTATGTA
>NW_016869645.1:0-212 GCF_001698545.2 Rhinopithecus bieti | reverse complement strand
CTCTTTCTTTCTTTCTTTCTTTCTTTCTTTCCTTTTCTTTCTTTCTTTCTTTCCTTTTTTTCTTTCTTTCTTTCTTTCTTTCTTTCTTTCTTTCTTTCTTTCTTTCTTTCTTTCTTTCTTTCTTTCTTTTTCTTTCTCTCTCTCTCTCTCTCTCTCTCTCTTTTCTTTATTTCTGTCTCTCCTTCCTTCCTTCCCTCCTTCCTTCCTTCCCT
>NW_016869644.1:0-1107 GCF_001698545.2 Rhinopithecus bieti | reverse complement strand
AACTATGTTGTAAAATTTAAATATTTTATCCAAACGCTCATCCTTCTTTAAGTCAATTAATTAGAGTTCTTTTAAAGACATCACACACATAACACATATATGACTACACAGACAGAAGAAGATCCAGCAGCTCAGGATGAAGCCCTTTAAGAACAGGGCTAAGAAAGTGTGTAGTTTTGGGGGCCTAATAAACATGAATAGCTGGAATGCAGAAATCAGATTTTCAGAGGGTTTTGTCTGCCTTTAGTTCCAGGGGTTCCATGAGGAAAACAGATTGTTCCCAAAATGGGATTTGTGGAGCCTTTTCTGTTTTCCCAAGGAGTCCCAGACCACAAGAAATTATCCTAGGGCCTTTAATGCATGCACCAAGAGTAGCAAGAAAGAGTGGAGAAAATTAATTCAGTTGACTGAGAAAAAAACCTCTTCCAGAAAACAAGATTTATGAAGAGAAAATATAAAGGCCTTTTGAATATATGTATAGCTTGGACATCCACTTTTGATTAAGCTAAGTGCTCTTTAAGAAAATCATTTTATTAATTAAAACATTATAGAGAATATAAACAATAATGCTTATCATTTATTTTACTGGTTTGCACCACTACCTGTTCACAATCATGTTGAAGTTCTCCAGTTTCCTCTGGAAAAAAGTGGCTGGGTTCAGACAAGGGCAAGTTTTCAGCTAGACTGCAGATCTCTGTAGCAGCAACGCTTGATATATAAGGAGGCAATTGTCTGTTAGAGACTTCCCTTAGAGGGAAGCAGTCCTGCTATACTGTGTGGGGTACAAACAGTTAAGTTATTCCCCATAGTTAACTCAGTGGCCTTGACACCAGCAAAGCCACCATTGCAACTTCTTGGAGGCAGGCAGGCCCTCCTTCATAGCTATCAATTTAAGTTCCTTGCTTAGGTATCCCACTGGTTGTTGAGTTGGACTTTGAGCCTTAGTTAAAACTCACAGGGTAATTCCCTTCCTTTTTGATACATAGAGATTAAATGCCTTCCCTATAAGAAGACTGAAGACTGTTGCTTTAAGAAAGGCTTGCTTTAGCTAGTTAAAGGCTTTTGAGTTTTAGGTTCCCAAGTTAGGGGTGAGTTTTAACTGCTTGA
>NW_016869643.1:0-820 GCF_001698545.2 Rhinopithecus bieti | reverse complement strand
GAAAGGTGTAACTCTGTGAGATGATTTCACACATCACACAGGACTTTCTCAGAGAGTGTCTTTCTAGTTTTATCTTAGGATATTTCCTTTGTCACCATTGGTTTAAATGCGATCCAAAATATCCATTCTCTGATCACAAAACAGTGCTACCAAACTGCTCCATGAAAAGAATCGTGTAAATTTGTGAGATGAATTAACCCATCAAAATGCATCTTCTCAGAAAGCTTGTTTCTAGTTTTATATGAAGACATTTACTTTGTCACCATAAGCTTCAATGCGCTAAGAAATATCAGATGGCAGATTCCAAGAAAACAATGTAAGCAAACTGCTCAAGGCCAACAAGAGTGTAACTCTGTGAGATGAATTCACCATTCACAAAGCAGTTTCTCAGAAAGTTTCTTTATAGTTTTATCTGAGGATATTTCATTTTAACCATGTTCCTCAATGTGCTCCCAAATATCCCACTGCAGATTAAACGAAAAAAATGTTAGCAAACTTCTCAATGAAAAGAACGGTGTTACTCTGTGAGATGAATTCACACATCAAAAGCAGTTTCACCATAAGCTTCTTTTAAATTTTATCTGACGATATATCCTTTGTCAATATAGGCTTCAATGCACTCGTAAATACTCTATTGAAGATTCCACGACTACAGAGTCATCAATTTGCTCATTGAAAAGAATAGTGTAACTCTGTAAGATGAATTTATACATCACAAAGCTGTTTCTCAGAAAGCTTCCTTCTAGTTTTTACATGGGGATATTTACTTTTTCACTATAGACCTCAATGCCCTCCCAAATATCCCCTTGCAGATTCCATG
>NW_016869642.1:0-826 GCF_001698545.2 Rhinopithecus bieti | reverse complement strand
ACCTGGCCCCAGTTTGTAGTATTTTATCCCTCACCCGCCTCCCACCCTTTCCCCGAAGTCCCCAAAGTCCATTGTATCATTCTGGCACCTCTAAAACCAGACATGATTTGTTTTCTTGACTGCAGCTTGAGAGTTCCAGTTTCTAACTCTAATGGATTTTAGTCTTAGAAAATCAGGGGATATAATCATATGGGAGTGCAAAGAGTATAAAATTTTGCTAAGGATGACAGTCAAAGGGAGCCCTATTTTTTTGTTTTGTTTTTCATCAAACCCTCTAATTTATTCCATCCCTAATTCCGTGGTCCTCCATGGCTTTCACAGGGGCAACTGTGAAGAAAAGTAGTCATGTATCTGACGACTCTCTCCTGTCAGTATCAGGGTTGCATTTACTATTACTGATTCCAGTAATAGGGTGAGTTTGATCTCTCAGCATGAAAAGAATGACCATATTAGGGATTTGTTTGTTCTTCAGACTACAGAAAGTTTGATAACCAGAGTAGGACTTACTGGAGAGATAATGTCAGAATGAATAGAGACAGTCAGTGAGAAATTTCAATGGGCTCAGTGCTGTTACCTACCAGCTAGAAATGGGAAGCAAGAGGATGAATGTGAGGTTGGGGGCATTGAGTCAGGAAGAAGATCAGGCAATTCTGGAGCTAGGTAAATTGGGATCATTCCTGGCTTGTCACATCTACATGGGACATTTAGACTATCCACGGCCTGGATACCTTAGGAAAGTTCCTTCTGGCTCTGGGGCTCACTGCTCTTTCAGCATTGCCAATTTACATCTAGTGTGTTCTTGTTAGAAGCTGAAGGCTCCTCTTCA
>NW_016869641.1:0-207 GCF_001698545.2 Rhinopithecus bieti | reverse complement strand
TACACACACATACACATATATACTATATATACACACACATACACATATATACTATATATACACACACACATATATACTATATATACACACACACACACATATACTATATATACACAAACACATATATACTATATATATACACACATATACACATATATACTATATATACACACACATACACATATATACTATATATATACACACACA
>NW_016869640.1:0-824 GCF_001698545.2 Rhinopithecus bieti | reverse complement strand
TTCCTTCCTTCCTTCCTTCCTTCCTTCCTTCCTTCCTTCCTTCCTACTTTTTTTGTTTGAGACAGAGTTTCGCTCTTGTTGCCCAGGCTGGAGTGCAGTGGCACAATCTCAGCTCACCACAACCTCCGCCTCCCGGGTTCAGGCAATTATCTTACCTCAGCCTCCCAAGTAGCTGGGATTACAGGCATGTGCCACCATGCCCAGCTAATTTTGTATTTTCAGTAGAGACAAGGGTTGTCCATGTTGGCCAGACTGGTCTCAAACTCCTGACCTCAGGTGATCCACCCACCTCGGCCTCCCAAATTGTTGGGATTACAGGCATAAGATACTGTGCCCGGCCTATGGCTATTGCTTTTTGTGTGATGTCCAAAACACCTTTGCCTATCCAAAGTCATAATCCCCTACATTTTATTCTAGAAGCATTATATATAGCTTCTATATTTAAACATATATTACTCTCTAGAATTAATGTTTGTGTATACTGTGAGGTAAAAAGGTTGAGAGTCTTTTTATTCCATATAGATATCCAGTTCTTCTAGCACCATTTGTTGAAATACTTTAATCCTCCATTGTAGTTGTATTGGTGTCTTGGTCAAAAATTAATTGTGTATGTGTAGATTTATTTCTAGATTCTATTCCTTCATGATCTTATGCTATTATACTATCATTTTTATACTGTCTTGATCAGTGAAGTTTTATAGTAATTCTTGAAAACTGCTATAAAATGTAAATTCCTCAACATGTTCTTTTTAGGGATTGTATTGGCTAGTCTAGGTCCATTGGTTTTGATTTTATTTTATTTTATTTTATTTTTTATTTTTTTT
>NW_016869639.1:0-205 GCF_001698545.2 Rhinopithecus bieti | reverse complement strand
CCTTCCTTCCTTCTTTCCTTCCTTCCTGTCTTCTTTCCTTCCTGTCTTCTTTCCTTCCTTCCTTCTTTCCTTCTTTCCTTTCTTCCTTCTTTCCTTCCTTCCTGTCTTCTTTCCTTCCTTCCTTCTTTCCTTCTTTCCTTTCTTCCTTCTTTCCTTCCTTCCTGTCTTCTTTCCTTCCTTCCTTCTTTCCTTCTTTCCTGTCTTC
>NW_016869638.1:0-2635 GCF_001698545.2 Rhinopithecus bieti | reverse complement strand
AAAAAAAAAAAGGGAAGGTGATGACAGTCATCATTTATTGAGTAATTATCTCACATCAGACATGGTGCTAAGTGTCTTTTTTTGGGGTGGGGGGCGAGGGGGAGGCAGAGTCTCGCTCTAGCCCCCAGGCTGGAATGCAGTGGTGTGATCTTGGCTCACTGCAACCTCCGGCTCCTGGGTTCAGGCAATTCTCCTGCCTCAGCCTCCTGAGTAGCTGGGATTACAGACACGTGCCACCACGCCCAGCTGGTTTTTGCATTTTTAGTAGAGACAGGGTTTCACCTTGTTGGCCAGGCTAGTCTTGAACTTCCTCACCTCAGGTGATCCACCCGCCTCCGCCTCCCAAAGTGCTGGGGTCACAGGCATGAGCCACCGCATCTGGCCTGTGCTAAGTATCTTATATTTGTGTCTCACTTAAACCTCATGACTGCTTAATGAGGTAGAGACTACTTGTAAAACAAGTGCCAACATACATATTTGCATCCTGATTATCAAACTTGTTTTAAATTTAATGTGTATTATGAAAATTTCCAAACATAAATGAAAATAGAATTGTAAAGTAAAATCCTCATATTCATTTCTCAGATTCAGAAATGATTAGGACTTTGCCACATTTGCTTTATCTGTTTTTTCTTGGTGGGGGGCAGTGGGGAAGCTGCAGTGTTTTACAGCAAACCTCAGACCTTCTTTGATTTCATCCCTGCAGATTTCAGTGTGTACTTCAGAAATGTGTGAACATTTTCTTCTGTGATTTGCTGCCACTGTCAGACCTAACAGAATTACTAATAATTCCTTGACATGATCAGATTTCCCTGATTAACTCAAAGACCTCTTTTTGCAGCTTGTTCAAATAAGAATGCAAACAAGGGCCACACCTTGCATTAGGTTGGGTCTCTTTTAATCAGGGTGCTTAATAAACATTTGTCAAATTAGATTGCATGTGACTTTCAGAAATTATTATAATTCTGGGTCGGAATTAATCTGCTCTCAGAAGGCAGTCCTAGTTGCATTAATTGTTTTCTTTTGCCAAAGAGGGTTTGTCATTTAGAGAAGACACGACAATGCAAACTGTTGTGGCTGCTGTTTTGACTTACTTCCTTTTAGGAATTTTTTTTCCTTGTTCAATACAGAAATACTGAAAATGATACCAAGTTTATAAAAACTAACTCAGCCTGGCACAATGACTCACACCTGTAATCCCAGCATTTTGGGAGGCCGAAGTGGGCAGATCACTTGAGGCCAGGAGTTTGAGACCAGCCTACCCAACATGGTGAAACCCTGTCTCTACTAAAAGTACAAAAATTAGCCAGGAGTGGTGGGGCACACCTGTAATCCCAGCTACTTGGGAGGCCAAGGCAGGAGGATCACTTGAGCACGGGAGGTGGAGGTTATAGTGAGCCAAGAGCATGTCACTGCACTCCAGCCTAGGTGATGGCAGTGAAACCCTGTCTCAAAAAAAAGAAAAAACAAAAACTAACTTCCCTCCTCCCATATTTATATTTGTCTTTGAAAGCCAGCTAAAGGGAAAAAAGGAAAAGGCCAGGGCAAGTCTCATGGGAAGAAACAGAAGAAACCAGAAGTGGACATTCTCAGCCCCGCGGCCATGCTGAACCTCTACTATATCGCCCACAACGTCGCTGACTGCCTGCACCTGCGAGGCTTCCACTGGCCGGGTGCTCCCAAAGGAAAGAAAGGGAGAAGCAAGTGACAGCATTTCACAACACATCTCTGTTACAGAGAACAGGGCTTGGGAAAGAGAAGTCAGGATAACACAACTATTGCCAGCAATATAGACTTTACTCCAGACGACTTGAGATGCAAATTAAGTGTGCTTTTCTGTGATGGTTGTTGATGGGGAAATGCACCTTACTTCCTCTGTTATGCCAGATATGGTTAGCCACTTTGGTTTTTTAGGAGTTACAGGGTGGGAAAAGCCTGAGTAATTCCTACACAGTGTGGTGAAATTAATAGACCTTTCAGAAATTATTATAATTCTGGGTCAGAATTAAACTTTGCTCCCAAAAGGCAGTTCTAGTTGCATTAATTGTTTTCTTTTGCCAAAGAGGGTTTGTCATTTAGAGAAGACACCGCAAAAAGCACTGGATTTCCTTAGGAACACTGCTCTCTTGGGCACTATTTCCTTTTTTTTTTTTAATGGAAAATAATAAATACTTTGTTTCTATAATTTTCTTCTCAGCTGTCTGACTCTGTTTGATTTGAATTAGCCACAGGCTCCGCGGATGCTAAGATGGTCACGAATGCTCTGACCCTGCCAGTCCTGCAAGCAGATGGTGAGAAGCGGCTGACAGTACGAAATGGCTGGGTGCAGGGCAAAGGGGCAAATCCACCCATCCCTTTCTTTTTTCTTTTATTTTCGGACAGAGTCTCGCTCTGTTGCCCAGGCTGGAGTGAAGTGGCGAAATCTCAGTTCACTGCAACCTCTGCCTCCCAGGTTTAAGCGATTCTCCTGCCTCAGCCTCCCAAGTAGCTGGGATTACAGGTGCACGCCATCAGGCCAGGCTAATTTTTTTATTTTAGTAGAGACAGGGTTTCACCATGTTGGCCAGGCTGGTCTCCAACTCCTGACCTCAGGTGATCTGCTCGCCTTAGTCTCCCAAAGTGCTGGGATTACAGG
>NW_016869637.1:0-826 GCF_001698545.2 Rhinopithecus bieti | reverse complement strand
CCCTCCCCCAGGCCCCTGCCCCAGGATGCCGGATGCGGGTCGCCTGCCCAGTCCCGCTGCCCACAAACCACGCTGTTCTGGGCGGACACGGGAAACCAGAAGTCCCCGAAGCCAAGTCGACGAGTGACCACAGGGGTTGGCCGGTCCCCGATAGCCGGACTGACCCAAAACCCGACGGAACGCGCCCCGCGCCCACCCCCTCACACCCCGGGCCAGCGCAGCCGCGAAGGCAAGAGGCGCGCACACACGCTGCTCTGCTCCGGGTTCGGATTCCACCTCCTTGCCTCGGCCTCCGCCGCTCGGCTGGCGAGGTCGTGTCCCCGGCGCGCGCGGTCCCCGGCGCTCCCTCCGGCCGCCGTGGGCTCGGAGGACGGCGGGCGCCTGGCTGCTGTTTCCTCTAAGAAAAGTAACTCCGGGAATCAGCGCAATAGGAGCGGGAACGCGATGCTCTGAGAGCCGCGAGCCGGGCCCTGTAGTTATTCTGCTCGGAGTTTCGAACTGCGCCCCGCGCTGCAGCTGCTCGGCCCCGGCGTTGGCACCCGGAACTTGCCGCCCGCGGTGGCGTCCCGGCGGCTGCAGCGCCTCGTTCCCCCGGCCCGCGCAGTACCCGGAGCCCGTCCCCGTCTGGCCGCGGACACTCACCGAGAAGCCTGCCCAGAAGGGGCAGGAGTGGCGGACGCGGGCCGAGGTGGTGAGCGCCAGCGCGGCGAAGCTGACTGCCACGATGAGGCATCCGAGCGCCATCTGCGTGGCCCCGAGCGCCAGCACGATGCGGGAGCGGCCCGGGCACTCGCGCAGGCGGGACAGGCTGCCGGGCAGCGCGGCG